>NC_090820.1:37643976-37949544 GCF_000390325.3 Nicotiana tomentosiformis | reverse complement strand
GCAAGAGTGGGTCGTCAAATTGTCGTGCCTTAACTTCGTCCACTAACGAGGGTTCGACAGTAATCCGAACTATGGTTCCTCAGTCATCGGTATCAAGAAGTCGTATACTCAAATTGGCTAATCGGTATAGATCCTTAGTCATCTCCAATTTATCAGTCTCCATATGCCTTTAAATAACCATTGACTTTTGACTTAATGCGTGCACTATAACATTCGCCTTACCGGGGTGGCATAGAATATCAACATCACAGTCCTTCAACAATTCAAGCCATCTTCGTTGTCTCAAATTCAACTCTTTTTGCTTGAATATATATTGGAAACTCTTATGATCCGTATATATGTCAACATGAACTCTATAAAAATAGTGACCCCACATTTTCAGAGTCAAATATAATAGCAGCTCACTCCAAGTCATGAGTCAGGTAGTTTTGTTCGTGTTTCCTTAGTTGTCTCGAAGCATAAGAAACAACCTTACTGTGTTTCATCAACACACTACCCAATCCCACTCTAGAAGCATCACAATATATAACATAACCCTCGGATCCTTTAAGAAGAGATAAAATTGGTGCCGAGGGGCGTCTATTCTATAGTTCTTGTAAACTTCTTTCACAATCATCATTCCACTGAAATCTAGCCACATTATGCGTCAACTTCGTCAATGGGGTAGCAATGGAAGAGAAATTTTTCACGAATCTCAGGTAGTAACCAACTAAGCCCAAGAAACTACGCACCTTCGTAGGAGTCGTGGGCCTTGGACAATTCTTAACTGCTTTAATTATTTGACTATCAACTTTGATACCCTCAGTCGATACTATATGCCCGAGAAAAGCCACTA
Source organism: Nicotiana tomentosiformis (assembly GCF_000390325.3). Lineage (NCBI taxonomy): Eukaryota > Viridiplantae > Streptophyta > Magnoliopsida > Solanales > Solanaceae > Nicotiana > Nicotiana tomentosiformis. Next base: position 37,948,709 of record NC_090820.1, on the reverse strand, counting down.
AGGTTTGGACAGAAATTGCATTTGAAAAACTTGGTGTACAACTTACATTCTCGGAGCGTGCGTAATACCGTTCGCAAATGCTCTACGTGCTGCTTCTGTTCTACAATACACCAAAGTATCATCTATGAAGACAATCACAAAGATATCTAGAAATGGTTTGAACACCCTATTCATCAGATCCATAAAAGCCGGAGGTGCATTGGTTAGGCCAAAACACATCATAAGGAACTCATAAAGGCCATATCTGGTCCGAAAGGCTATCTTTGGAATATCCTCTTCCTTGATTCTCAACTGGTTATACCCAGATCTGAGGTCGATCTTCGAAAAGGACTTATCACCTTGCAATTGATCAAACAAATGGTCGATCCTCAAAAGTGGATACTTATTTTTAATGGTTACCTTATTCAATTGTCGGTAATCAATGCACATCCTCAACGAACTGTCTTTCTACGAATAAATAGCACCGCCCCCACTAGGAAGTGTTAGGTCGGATAAAGCCCTTATCTAAAAGATCTTTCAACTGAGCTTTCAATTCCTTCAACTCAGCAGGAGCCATTATGTACAGGGGAATAGATATCGGTTGCGTATCGGGAAGCACGTCAATGGCAAACTCGATCTCTCTCTCGGGAGGGATACCCGAGAGCTCATTAGGGATTACACTGGGAAATTTGTTAACAATTGAAACCAATCGAAGGGTTGAAGGCTTTACCTCCGCATCCTGCACTCACACCAAATGATATATGCACCTCTTCGAGATCATCCTTCGAGCCTTAAGGTAAGAAATAAACTTCCCTTTTGGAGCTGCAACATTACCCTTCCATTCAATAACGGGCTTCCTTGAAAGTTGAAACAAATAACTTTCTCCCGACAATTCACAATAGCATAACAAGAAGTCAGCCAATACATGCCCATAATAAATCAAATTCCACCATTTCTAATTCACTTAGATCAACTAAGGTATGTCGATCACAAATTGTTACATCACACCTTCGATATATCTTTCTATCTAATACTGACTCACCCTTGGGTGTAGACACTTCAAATGGTTGACGTAATAATTCAGGTTCCTTACCACACTTACTAGTAAAAAATGAAGTAATATATGACAAGGTTGAACCTGGATCTAACAAAGAATATATGTTAGTGGAGAATACATATAATATACTGTAACCACATTTGGTGATGATTCTAAGTCCTGGCGGCCTAACAATGCATAGATTCCATTCTGTTGTCCAATTGAGATAAATGCCTTCTCTCCCAACTGATGTTGGTGGGCCTAGCTCACGAGGGTGTACCGATGAAGAAGAAGCTGCTATAGATCATATTGGCTGCATCATACTGCTCCCACCTCTCACCGGGAAAAAGCGTGTGATGTGGCCGGGTTGTCCACACGAATAACATAGATCCGAACCTTGATGACATGGCCCAAAATGATTCTTACCACATCAGTCACAATATGGCATCGAGGGCCTCACCTTACTAGAATCCCCACTATACTGTGAGCTCTTCCCCGGGAAGTTTGGCCCTGACCGGAATAAGTGGTCCGATTACGATGCTAGTCCTGGGACTATGATGGTACATTAACCATCGAATAAGATGGACGCCGAGAAAACAGAGGTCTATACCCACCTTGAGATTCTCGTGTGTCACTTGTGGACTGGGATCTCTTATATCGGCCCTAGTCATGCTCTCAAGTGGCTTGTTGTTTCCTCTTTCGATCCTCTAAGTTCTGTGCATAGGCTTGAATACGAGCAATATTATAATTGAATTCAGAGAGGTAGTAGCAGATTCATCAATCAAATGTGGTCCCAAACCTCCCACAAATCGATGAACTCTATCACTTATGTTAGCGACAATAGAGGGAGCATACCTAGCTAAGGAGTTAAATTGTATGCGATACTCCCGAATATTTATATTACCTTGCTCAAATCATAGAAATCTATCTTGCCTGGCTCGACGTAGATCAACATGAAAATACTGCTGCATAAATGCCTCAAAAAGCTCCTTCCATCCCGCTGGTGGTGAAAGAGGTCCCTTAGACTATTCCCAAGTCTCATACCATACTACCGCCACATCCTGCAATCTATAAGAAGAAAGCTCTATGGATCTAAAAAATTCTGGGGATTTGTATTTGAATCTGTACCTATAAATATCAAGGAGTCTAGATTAACGAAATCTCAAACTCTCCCACTAACCATTCTATCTGCAGTGCCAGGGGCCTGACACTCGGCCTGAGAGGCTACTAATCGAGTTAACAACTGTACCACATTTTTCATATCTAAATCCTGTTCAAAAGAAACCAGGAAAGGAATAAGAGGTACATTTGTTTCCCTTTTTCATTCTGGGGGTAGTGGTGCGGTCCCTGAAACCTGTGTATCAGTCTCATTATGAATTTCTCGTTGGTCTATGTGGGAAGATGGCACGTGATTGTTACCTTCCCCTTCCTCTTCATTTATTCTCAGAACAACTGCTTGACGGCTTGTGGTAGGCATTGCTATAACATAAATAAGGTGAAGGTTAGAGATGGACACTTACAACTCAGCTCTATCGCACAATCTAGATCGGAAAGAAAAGTGTTCATCCTAAATATCTTGTAGCCTCCTGTTTATAAGTATGGTGCATGGCATACCCATAAATACGACTTTACCAGATACGGCTTGCAGACTCCCTAGGATAAACCTGCTCTGATGCCAAGTTTGTCACATCCCAACCTCGGGAGTTGTGAAAGGCACACAATGCTCGATGGCCTGTGCAGACTAACGTCTAAAATTAAACCTTTTTATCATGAAATCTAGGCCAATGACGAGCGCAAAACATACACTTAAATATGCTCGCTAGGATTGGATTTAAATAGTGTTTTCATAGCTTCTAGTTTTATTGCTATCCAAAATGATTAACAATTTACACTTATATGATTTAAAACTAAAATTAACTAAGAATCTAAAGTTGATTGACGAATGACACTCAAACAAAAGTAAGCAAGTAAGATATCAGTGGGAAAAAATAGGGATTGATTTGATAAGTACAAGATAAATGTCTAGGATTTAACTCTAGTTAATTCACTTATAATATTCAAGTGAGTCTCTTGAATTCACTCAATTATTGGTTTAAACCTTCAGCAGAAACTCCTCTCTCGATTAAGTCTCAACCTCACAATATGAATCTATTTAAGCTCGGTAAAGATATGTAGGAATTTGTAGTGGATTGGTCTTTAGGAGAACCTCTTCCGATTATCCTCCTAATTAGGTGTAAATAATAATTCAACTAGCCTCTTTCGATTACTATGAAGAATCAATGAATTCAACCAATAAGATAATGCAAAAAAAAAAAACATTACAAGTTATGCCTCTTTCGATTGCATGAACATTGAAAATAGATGCAACAATTAAAACACCCAAAACGATTCAATACATAAAAACTAGAGTTAATATCTACAAACAATTCTCAATACACCAAATCCATCAATCCCTAAAGAGAACTACTCCATAGATATGGAGTAATTCATCACAAATAAGTTATTAAGGGAAAACATAAAACAATCCAAACCCTTGTCTTGAGTGAGGATTGGAGGATGAAATCCTTGTGCTCTTGCTTCCCTCCACTTCTCCTTAGCCTCCTTAGGTCTAAAGTATGTCAAAATTCCCAAAAATACCTTTTTTACATGTATATATACCAAGTAGGGTCGGGCCCAAACGAACACACTTTTTCCTACGCGAAATAGGAGTCTTTTCGGAAGGGGACGTGCGTGTCTGCGCACCTGGGAAGGTGCTTGCACACTTGGTCACACACTTTGGATGGTTCACTACCTCATATTCGCGGCCAGTGTGCGCCTAGTGCGTGATCGCGCACTTGGGTAATGCCTGGCTCGATTCTTCGTTTCTCTCTTTGAATGCACTAGTGTCCGTTGATCCCCGAACTAGATCCCAACTAGATCCTTGGGCTTTTACTTAGACTTCAAAGCTCCAAAATTCCGTGAATTCATCCCATAACATCTACATAGCTCGGAATCACTCCTACAAGGCATAAAACATATAATTAGTGCAAAACACTAGCGATTAAAGCTCAACTCAATTAAAGTGCAATTTTGGAAAGGTATCAGGATATTGTGCTAGGCGAATTGGAGCATTCCGAGAGTCACCGTGACTTTGGGTACTGCAGGCGTATCGAGGTTGATGAGGTCGTGGGAGCTATGCGTAAGATGAGTAGGGGTAGAACGACCGGGCTAGACGAGATTCCGGTGGAATTTTGGAAGTGTGTGGGGAGAGCAGATTTGGAGTGGTTGAATAGGTTGTTTAATGTTATTTTTAAGGCGAAGAGGATGCCGGATGAGTGGAGGTGGAGTACGGTGGTCCCATTGTATAAGAACAAATGTGATATCCAGATTTGTAACAATTATAGAGGTATCAAATTACTGAGTCATACCATGAAAGTGTGGGAGAGGGTGGTCGAAGTGAGGGTAAGGATGACAGTGTCTGTATCCGACAACCAGTTCGGGTTCATGCCGGGTCGTTCGACTACAGAAGCTATACACCTTGTTAGGAGGTTGGTGAAACTGTATAGAGAGAGGAAGAAGGATCTGCACATGGTCTTTATTGACCTAGAGAAAGCGTATGACAAGATTCCTAGAGAAGTACTCTGGAGATGCCTGGAGGCAAAAGGTGTATCGGTTCCCTATATTATGGTGATTAAGGACATATATGATGGGGCTAAGACTCGGGTTAGGACAGTAAGAGGCGACTCTAAGCAGTTTCCGGTTGTAATGGGGTTACACCAAGGTTCTACGCTCAGTCCGTTCTTGTTCGCCCTCGTGATCGACGCTTTAACACACCATATTCAAGTGGAGGTGCCATGATGCATGCTATTTGCTGATGACATAGTTTTGATTGATGAGTCTCGACCCGATGTTAAGGAAAGGCTAGAGGTTTGGAGACAGGCTCTTGAGTCTAAGGGTTTTAAGTTGATCAGGACTAAGACGGAATACCTGGAGTGTAAATTCAGCGTTGAGCCACGGGAAGTGGGCGTGGATGTGAGGCTTGAATCACAGGTCATCCTGAGTAGAGGCAGCTTCAAGTACCTTGGTTTGGTTATCCAGGGGGGAGGGGAGATCGACGAGGATGTCACACATCGTATTGGGGTTGGATGGATGAAGTGGAGGTTAGCATCTGGAGTCCTGTGTGACAAGAGAGTGCCACCAATACTCAAAGGTAAGTTCTATAAAGCGTTGGTTAGACCAGCCATGTTGTATGGGGCTGAGTGTTGGCCCGTTAAGAACTCACATATCCAGAAGATGAAAGTAGCAGAAATGAGGATGTTGAGGTGGATGTGCGGGCATACTAGGATAGATAAGATTAGGAATGATGTTATTCGGGAGAAGGTGAACGTGGCTCCCATTGATGACAAGATGCGGGAAGCGAGGCTTAGATGGTTCGGACATGTTCAAAGGAGAAGCCCAGATGCTCCGGTACGGAGGTGTGAGCGGCTGGTTGTGGAGGGCACGAGAAGAGGTAGAGGGCGGCCTAAGAAGTACTGGGGAGAGGTGATCAGACAGGATATGGCGATGCTCCAGATTTCCAAGGACATGACACTTGATAAGAAGATGTGGAGGTCGAGTATTAGAGTTGTAGGTTAGGATGTAGTTGAGTCTTGACTTACTTCGTACCATTGTGGGACTGTCCACGTAGGGTTTTTGTCTAGGGTAGCTAGTGACAATGTTGTGTTTTACTACTTCGCTTTTCAGTGCATGTCCTATTTACTAGCTATCATTTTTGCTTTGCATCTTTCTTCTGCATTTCATGGTGTTCCTATTTTTTCTATGATTGTTGTGGTGATACTAATGTTGTCTCCTCTTGTCGTTTTGTCTTTTTGTTTTCTTGAGCCGAGGGTCTTTCGGAAACAGCCTCTCTACTCCTTTGGGGTAGGGGTAAGGTCTGCGTACACACTACCCTCCCCAGACCCCATTAGTGGGATTGTACTGGGTTGTTATTGTTGTTGTTGTTCAATTAAAGTGCAATAAATTAGTGTGTGATAAGCGACTAAAACACACAATTATAGCCTACCATCAACACCCCACACTTAAACCATTGATCGTTCCCTCGCAATCAAACTACACTTTATATAGACACGACCTCATTACACAACTCTTATAACTCATCATACCAAGAATATTTAAAATAGATTAAGCACATTATTGTAACATCCTAGCCTCAACAATTATCTCGTAAGTACCACACATTATTTACAACTCACTCACTTACTCTAACATAGAGGTCAATGACATTACCTTTCCTTCACGAATCAAGTGCCCTCACAACAAAAGAGATTAGTTCCACACACAATAAACAATAAGAACAACTAGGAACTCAAGATAGACATAATTCACTCACTCTCAAAAATAGCATTCATATGCAACAAAATATGAACCGTAGACTTGCCCGTAGTGTACTACTCCACGAATTGAGTTCATTTATTCAAGGATCAAGTAGGACTTTAATTGGTTGTAATATAAGCTACGGGACGGGTAGGATACATTTAGATATAAGAGTGACTACACCTCCCTAAGCACTTTATTACATACATCTCATTGTTAAAACCCCACACTTATGTCAAACCAATACTCCATCTTCACATCAATATACATTAATGCTCAACTTCTTTAAGCACAATTACATCAAGAGTTACCTCTATCAAGGAATATTTTTCACAACCATGCAATATGTATATATTTTTTTTCTCTTTTCAATTTAAGTAGCTCTTACTTTTTCAAAACAGTGCACCTTTCTCCTTATTTCATTAGCTCCACTCAAAAACCAACCCAATCACCTCACACTTCAACTTTTACAAAGTTCATACAATTTCAAGTGCTCACGAGAGGTAAATGATTTAAATAGATAGTTAACTCAAACAACTAGGTAAGACTTGTATTGTAGTTACCAAAGAAATAATATTACAGGCTTAACGGGGTTAACTACGATACATAACAATTAGGTGGGTAACATAAATAACTGGCTCAATAAAGAAATGCCTATATCACTTCCAAGACTGAATAAACTACTATTTTGCTTTGCAAATATACGGGGCAAGTTCTAGACATCAAATGCAATGCACAGAATAACACAAAACCTCACCCACACATGGCACATAACTTACTCAAGATTGGATCATCAAGACACTCTAGTCAAAGGAGTTAAGCAAAGTCAAGAACATACAATTTAAAGTACTTATGCAAAAGTCAAAAACTGAGCCTAAGCGTCACAACTAAAGCACTCACTATTCTCAAGGTATAACAAAATTAAGAGATATTGCTTCCAATTTAGCTCACAACACAAGGATTCCTACTCCTAACAAAATAAAAAGTAATTACAACCGGTTCAAACAAAACCCTTGAAAAAGAACCACGATACAAAGAAAAACCAATGGGGAATTATTACACTACCTAACAAAAGAAAATATTTTTTTTATTTTTCTTTCGACATTAATCCCTCAAGAAACATGTCGAATGATATCCACCGTCGGGAAAAATTGAATTTCTTTTTTAAATTTTTATGGTTTTTTTTTTTGAAATTTTTTTTTCTAACTTTAAAAAAACAACAACTAAAACTAATATACATACAACATACAAATATTCCTCACCCCACACTTTAAGTTGTGGCATGTAGCCATGACACAATTAAAAAGCATAAGGTAGAAAAAACTTTCCTAAATCTCTAGTCGGGGTCTGAATCAAATTCGGGCTCCATCCTTCTCGCCCGAACTAGTACACACATCCACACAGACAACTCCTTCTCAGCCTTCTTGGGTATACCCAACACTTGTCTTTCTCAATTACTGGGACCGTCTCTTTCGAGCTTTTCACTCTCCATCCTACACTCGCAACTGGCTTCTCCTTCTCACCCCCATCTCCACATTAATCTCGAAAGTCACTATCTTCTCACCCACTCTAAGAACGAGATTTCTATCATGTATATCTAATATTGATCTGCATGTCGCTAAGAATGGTCTTCCTAAGATAAGGGGGAACTCTTTGTTCTCCTCCATCTTCACCACAATGAAATCTACAGGAAATACAAACTTATCTACCCGCACTATGACATCTTCCATTATCCCATTGGGTATTATAGTTGTTTGGTCTGCCAACTGCAAAGATATTGGTGCAGACCTTATCTCTCCAAGGTCATTCTCTAATTTCCTGTAAATAGACAAAGGAATTAAATTAATTGAGGCACCAGAATCACACAAAGACTTATCAAAATTAAGAGTGCCTAACGAGCAAGGTATAGTAAAACTCCCTGGATCTCCACACTTTTGTGGGAGTTTGTTTTGCAAGATTGCGCTGCAATGCTCTATGAGCTTGACCACTGAGGTCTCTTCTATCTTCTTATTCTTTGTAAGGATCTCCTTCAAGAATTTTGCATAAGCTGGCATTTGTGAGAGCACTTATGTGAATGGCAAGTTTTCATTAACGTGTCTCAGCATATCTAGAAATCTCTCAAACTGCATGTCCAGCTTTTCTCTATACAACTTTTGGGGAAAGGGTAGAGCAAGAATATGTTCGCTCTCATTTGATTCCTCCCTTCTTGAAGTTTCCTCCTTTTTTTTTTCTCAGCTCCCTTCTTGCCTCTCTTCTTCTTATGAGCTTCATTTTTCATCTGCTCCTCAACTTCTTTTTCAGGTACCATCTCATTTTGGATAGGGGCGGGATCTTTCAACACTTTCCCACTTCTCAAGGTCACAACATTCACCGTTTCTTTGGGATTCCTTTCTGTGTCAGCTGGTAGAGTACCTGGGATTCTCTCAGACAATACAGTTACAATTTGCCCCACTTGCTTCTCCAAGTTTCGCAACCCTGTGCCAAGTTCTTTGATAGAAGTACCATGAGCATCTATCCTCTCATTCGTCTTGACAATGAAGGACATCATTAGATCTTCTAACCCATACTGAATTGGCTGTTGAGGCTGAAACTGTTGCCTCGACTGATTCACAAAACCAGGAGCTCCTTGAAATCTGGACTTGTTTTGTTGCCATGCATTTGCAGTACACCCAGGTGAACTCCACAAAAAATCGGATGCTTCTGACCCATTGCATTGAAGTTATAATTCCCAACAACACTAACTACCTCAATTGAGGCTTGACACTTACGAGTAGGGTGTACTCTTCCACATATATCACACGCTGCATGGGGCTCACTGTGTATCGAAGCTAAGGTCAACTTCCTTATTTCTTTGGCCATGGTATCAAGCTGTACCTGTATAGATGTGTTAGCGCCAACTTGGTGAACACCTGTTGATCTTCTTCTTTCCGCAATTTCAGAGGGCCGCTGATTTGCGTCTTCAGATAATTCATTCAGAATTATGACTATCTCCTCTGGAGTCTTTTTCATCAACGGGCCTCCAGCTGCATTGCTCAATCTTCTACGTGATGCTGGTGTCAATCCATCACAAAAATCCTGGAGTTGTATCCAGAGTTCAATTCCACTATGTTGACACTTTTGCACTATCTCCTTAAACCTCTCCCAAGCTTCAAACACAGTTTCAGTCTGGCTAAAGTTATGGATTTCTCTTCTAAACTTGCCCGTCTTAGCTGATCAGAAATATTTTCCAAGAAATTTTCTGGTCATCTCATCCCATGTTCTAATCGATCCATTAGGCAAGCTTCGAAGCTAGTGCTTTTCATCATCTTTAAGAGTGAAGGGGAATGCCCTTAAGTAAACTACATCTTGTGACACACCATTGTATTGAAAGGTGTTCATAATCTCCTCGAAGTCCATCAGATGATTGTTTGGATCTTCGTTCATCTTTTCTCTGAAAATGCAGCTATTTTGAAGAGTTTGGAGCAACCCTTGCTTCAGCTCAAAATTGTTAACTGCAACTAGAGGTAGTCTCACACTTGATAATCTTGGTTGTAGACTGGTCTAGCATAATCGCCAAGTGGTCTCTGAGCACCGAGAGCTATATTTTCAAACTGTTCTGCACCCACGGGTTGATTATGAGCAATTCTCCGAGCCCTCTTGTAACTACTCGGCCAGTCGTTTTAAAAGTTATAGCCCTGTTTTCCCATTTACTGCTCATTGTGCACTTTATAACTGTTATGTGACTTGTCGGGGTAATTGGTTCGGGTCCGATGAGGTTTTTTGAATGAATTGGAACACATAATTCCAAAGTTTAAAACATAAGTTAAAAAGGTTGCTGGATGTTGACCTATGTGTAAATGACCCCGAAATAAAATTTAGGAGTGTGTCCAGAATTTTATTTGGAAGTCCATAGTTAAAGTAGGCTTGAAATGGCGAAAATAGGAATTTAAGTTTGGAAGTTTAACTAGGGAGTTGAATTTTTGATATCGTGGTCGAAATCCAGTTTTGAAAATTTTCATAGCTCCGTTATGTCATTTATGACTTGTGTGCAAAATTTGAGGTCAATCGGACAAGATTTGATAGGTTTCGGCATCGAATGTAGAAATTGGAAATTCTTAAGTTCCTTAAGCTTGAATTGGGGTATGATTCGTGGTTTTAACATTGTTTTATGTGATTTGAGGTTTCAACTAAGTTTGTATGATGTTTTAGAACTTGTTCATGTATTTGGTTGAGGTCCCGAGGGCATCGGGTGAGTTTCGGATAGTTAACGGATCAAATTTTGGACTTGGTGTTTTTCTGAAATTTTCTGGTGCTCAAGACTTGTTTTCTTCTATGCGGTTGCGTGAGAAGGTCCGTGATCATGTAGGCTTAAGTGGGAAGTGGTGATTTTACTCTATGCGATCGCATGTAGGGAACCGCGATCACGTAGCTTGAGAACACTGTGCATCGCGAACGCGTGGGCTAGGCCGCGTTCGCGAAGAGGAAAGAGGCAGAAGGCTGGGCCACGCGTTTTTCTCTATGCGATCGCCTGTGGCTGCCCGTGATCGCATAAGGCTGAGGATCCTGTGCTTTGCGATCGCGTGAAGGACACCGAGATCATGTAGGGTCTTTTCTGGGCAGCTTGCAATTGCACTTCGCGATCGCGGGACCTTGTCTGCGATCGCATGCAAGAAATCACTCGGCAGAATGTTTAAGTTCCCATTTTCCATTTTTACCAAATTGAATCTCGGGTAAATGCGATTTTCGGGAGATTTTCAAGAAAAACAACGAGGTAAGTGTTCTTAACTCAATATTGGTCAAATTACCCGAATCAATGGTTGTTTTTAATATTTAATTGGTGAATTAAGTTGGAAGATTTAGAAAATCCTCTTGGTTTAAATTGAAGATTTGAGGGTCGAGTTGATGTCGAATTTTAGTAAAATTTGTATGGTTGAGCTCGTGGTTGAATGGGCGTTCATATTTTATAACTTTTACCGGGTTCCGAGACGTGGGCCCCACGGGTGATTTTTGGGTTATATTTCAGATTTTTGTAGAAAATTTATATTTTTATATGGAATTTATTCCTACAATTTGTATTCATTGAATCGAATTAATTATGATTAGATTCGAGTCGATCAGAGTCGTAAAATCGAGGAAAAGGCATACGACTTGACTAATTGAGCGCGGTTTGAGGTTATTGACTTGTCTAACCTTGTGTTGGGGAAATTTTCCATAGGATTGGTATTGGTGTGATAATTGTAACGTGTTGAAAGTCGTGTACACGAGCTAAATATGGAAGATTATGTCTCTAAATTGTGTAGATTACTGATGCATATTAATTAAATTATTTTATCCTGTTATATTTATCATCATTGATCTATTTTATATTCTTAAATTTATCTGACATTTTTCCTACTAATTATTTTACCTATTTAGTTGAAACTTTATTTTCTTTTATTCGGTGCATTATTTGAAGGTTAAATTTCTTTAAATTAAATATTATTAAAATGAAGTATTTTACATTTAAAAATTTGATGTTAAGTCAAGATGTTAAATTTATGAAAATATTATTTTTGCTGAATATTTTGTGAAGATTTTTGTATTCATTGCGATTGAGCCGTGAGCTTCGTATTTGTGGAAAATGATGGATATTATTTTGCTGAATATTTTGTGAGACTTTGTACTTAATGTGATTGAGCCGTGAGCTCCTTATTGTGGAAAATATTCTTGTTGTTGATTTATTTTGGCAAGTTGAAATATTTGGGCACTTGAGGTGTAAATTATGATATTGATACGCATGCGGTGGTATAAGGTTTGGGTGTTGAATCGCATGCGGTGATATAAATATAGCTTGATACGCGTGGCTAGTAGGAGAACTACTAGAAGTCATGCAGTGTGATAAGGGTGGCTAAAATGCGGGATGCTATTGCAGGAAAAATATTTTCTTTAAAATTAAACGTGAAGGCTCCCGCGGTAATATAAGAAAATGAGATATTGTGAATTTATTTATGATTTGGGACTACGAGGCGGTACCTCGGGAGTGCCCTTGTTGATATTCCTTTATGGCTGCATTTGTCTTTGATTATTGTCGTGATTTTCCTAAAGTTGTAAATTTCTGTTTCCTTTCCACGAGGTATTATTTGCCCTTATTCTATGTAATTAATGGTGACATAATACTTACTTGTTTCATTTCCATTGTTATTTATTGTTATTATATTGTTAAACATTTCACCATGTCTTTTATTATTCTAGTAGGGCCTAACCTGACCTCGTCACTACTCTACCTAGAATGGGCTTGGCACTTACTGAGTACCGCTGTGGTGTACTCATACTACGCTTCTGCTCATCCTTTTATGCAGATCCAGGTACTTCCTACCAGCCCAGATATCAGTGAGCTACCTGTGTACGGAGACTTCGAGGTATATCTGCCAGCGTCCACAGACTCTGCAGTCCCCTTCTACCCTTATTATGTTGCTTCTTTTTTTTCTTTAGACTCTGATATATAGAGACATTGAGGAAATTTTTTTAGAAGCTTGTGACTTATTCTTACAGGGTTTTTGGAGTTGAAATAGTTAAATTACAGTTTTTATTTATTCGACTGTTAAGGATTTAATTTTAGTTTTGTATTCAGTTATATTCCGCATTGATAGGCTTACCTAGTCTTAGGGACTAGGTGTCATCACGACATTCTATGGAGGGAATTTGGGGTCGTGACAAGTTGGTATCAGAGACCTAGGTTCATAGGTATTATGAATCACAAGGGTCTCGCGGATCGGTACGGAGACGTATGTACTTATCTTTGGGAGGCTATGGAACTATTAGGAAATATTCACTTATTTGATTCCTTATCGTGCACATTTGTTGACTTCAAAATTTTAAACCATTGTCTTTCTATTCTCTCATAGATGGTGAGGACACGCACAATTGGATCCGATGGTGAGGCCGAGCCAGAGGATGAGGAAGACCACGTGGTGCAGCCAGAGCACCTGCACAAGCTGCTGCAGCAAAGCCACCAGTAACTCCAGTTGGAGAGAAGGCACCTGAGACGCCTGTTACTACTCCTGCACTTCAGGAGACTCTTGCCCAGTTTCTAAGCATGTTTGGCACTCTAGCTCAGACAGGGTTAATTCCACTTGCTCCTGCCACATCTCAGGCTGGGGGAGGAGCACAGACTCCCGCCGCCCGTACCGTAGAGCCACGGGCCCAAGTTGACCATGCCCCAGAGGTTATACCAGTGCAGCCAGTTGTCCCAGTTCAGCCCGAGGTTAGGGCAGCAGTTTAAGAGGGGGAGAAGCTCAAGCTCGAGAGGTACAAGAAGTACCACCATCCTACTTTCAGCGGTTTGGCTTCAGAGGATGCTCAGGGTTTTCTTGAGGAATGTCACTGTATCCTCCGTACTATGGGTATTGTGGATTCCAATGGGGTTTCTTTCACGGCATTTCAGCTTAGAGGAGCGGCCTATCAGTGGTGGCTGGCATATGAGTTGGATAGTCCGACTAAGGCATCTTCACTCACTTGGACTCAATTCTCTGATATGTTCTTGAGGGAGTATGTTTCTTAGAGTCTTAGAGATGCATGGCGCGCAGAGTTTGAGAAGCTGTGCCAGGGCTCTATGATCATGTCAGAGTATGCGGCCTGATTCAGTGATTTGGCTAGGCCTGCACCAGCCTTTGTTGCTACTGTTTGAGAGCGGGTCTGCCGATTTATTGAGGGGCTCCACCCTAGTATCAGATTTAGCATGGCTCGAGAACTGGAGATGGACATCACATACCAACAGGTGGTGTCAATTGCTAGGAGATTGGAGGGTATGCGGACTCGGGATAGAGAAGAGAGGAAAACTAAGCGACCCCAAAATTATGGCACATATAATAATTCCCATGCCCCAGCTGCAGCCCGTCATGGTAGAGTCTATATAATCCATCTTATTCATTCAGCACTTCTAGCTTCCAGTGGTATTCCGGCTATTCCCAAACCTCAGATTACATATTATGCACCGCTAGTGTCTACTGTACCTCCTGTACGGGGTGCCTTTAGCCGGCAGTCTAGTCGATCAGGCCCGAGCTAGTCCCAGCAGCCACGTCCTCCGAGGGTTTGTTTTGAGTGTGGTGACACTCATCATATCATGAGGGATTGCCCCAGACTTAGGAGGGGTGCACCTCCACAAATTTCTCAGACCCCGCCCATTCCACAGGGCCCTCAAGATTCTCAGGCCATGATCACTGCACCCGTTGCTACTCCACCTGCACAGCCAGCTAGAGGTGGAGTTCGTACAGGTAGAGGTCGCCCTAGAGGGGGAGGCCAAGCCAGATATTATGAATTTCCTTCTAGGACGGAGGCAGTTGCATACGATTCTGTTATCACATGTATTATTCTGGTCTGTCATAGAGATGCATCAGTTTTATTTGATCTAAGCTCCACTTATTCTTATGTGTCATCTTATTTTACTCTATTTGGGCGTATCTCGTGATTCTTTGAGTTCTTCTATTTATGTATCTACACCCATTGGTGAATCTATCATTGTTGACCACGTGTATCGGTTGTGTTTGATTGTTATCAGTGGTTTTGAGACCAGAGCAGATTTATTATTGCTCAGTATGGTGGATTTCGATATTATTTTGGGCATGGACTGATTGTTGCCCTATCACACTGTTCTTAATTGTTACGCCAAGACGGTGACATTGGCTATGCCAGGTCTACCGCTGCTAGAGTGGAGAGGTACCTTGGATCATGTTCCTAGCAGGGCTGTTTCATTTCTTAAAGCTCAGCGAATGGTTGAGAAGGGGTGTGATGCATATCTGGCATATGTGAGAGATATTGGTGTTGACATTCCTACCGTGGAGTCAGTTCCTGTAGTAAGGGATTTTCCTGATGTATTTCCAGCGAATCTTTGGGGTATGCCACCCAATAGGGATATTGACTTTGGCATTGATTTATTATCGGGCACTCAGCACATTTCTATTCCACCATATCGTATGGCCCCAGCAGAGTTAAAAGAATTAAAAGAACAGTTACAGGAGTTGCTTGATAAGGGGTTCATTCGGCCCAGTGTGCCTTGGGGTGCTCCTATTTTATTTGTGAAGAAGAAGGATGGTTCTATGCGGATGTGTATTGATTACTGCCAACTGAGCAAGGTTACAGTGAAGAACAGGTATCCATTGCCACGTATATATGACCTATTTAATCAGCTTCAGGGTGCGAGAGTGTTCTCTAAGATCGACTTGCGTTCAGGCTATCATCAGTTGAATATTCGGGAGCCAGATATCCCGAAGACTGATTTCAGGACTCAGTATGGTCATTATGAGTTCCTTGTAATGTTATTTGGGCTAACCAACGCTCCAACAACATTTATGCTCTTAATGAATTGTGTTTTTCATCCCTATCTTGATACTTTTGTGATTGTGTTTATTGACGACATTCTGGTATATTCCCGGAGTCGGGAAGATCATGAGAAGCACCTGAGGACTGTGCTTTAGACTTTGAGAGAAAAGAAGTTATATGCAAAATTTTCAAAGTGTGAATTTTAGCTTGAGTCAGTGGGATTTTTGGGTCATATAGTTTCGTGCGAGGGGATCAAGGTAGATACGAAGAAGATTGAGGCAGTGCAGAGTTGGTCCAGACTGTCCTCAGCTACGGAGATCCGGAGTTTCCTTGGTTTGGTAGGGTATTATCACCGATTTGTAGAGGGTTTCTTTTCTATTGCTGCACCTATGACCAAATTGACCCGGGTGGGTGCTCCGTTCAGGTGGATCGAGGAATGTGAGGAGAGCTTCCAATAGCTCAAGACAACTTTGACTACAGCCCCAATATTGGTATTACCTATAGGTTCAGGGTCTTATACTGTGTATTGTGATGCATCACATATTGGTCTCATTGCAATGTTGATGCAAGACGGTAGGGTGATTGCCTACGCGTCCAGATAGTTAAAGATACATGAGAAGAATTATCCAGTCCATGACCTTGAGTTAGCAGCTATTGTTCATGCCTTGAAGATTTGGCGGCATTATTTGTACAATGTCCATTGTGAGGTCTACACCAATCATCGGAGTCTACAACATCTATTCAAACAAAAGGATCTTAATTTGCGGCAGCGGAGATTGTTGGAGTTGCTTAAGGATTATGATATCACCATTCTCTATCATCTCGGGAAGGCCAATGTAGTGGACGATGCCTTGAGTCATAAGGCAGAGAGTTTGGGCATCTTAGTATATTTACCGATAGCAGAGAGGCATTTAGCCTTGGATGTTCAGGCCTTTCCCAACCAGTTTGTTAGATGGGATATTTCCGAGCCGAGCCGAGTTTTGGCTTGTGTGGTTTCTCAATCTTCTCTTTATGATCGTATTAGGGAGCGTCAGTATGATGACCCCTATCTGCTTGTCCTTAAGGACATAATTCACCACGGTGACGCCAAGGAGGTCACTATTGCAGATGACGATGTATTACAAATGCAGGGCAGGCTATGTGTGCCTAATGTAGATGGTTTGCATGAGTTGATTCTCCAGGAGGCTCACAGTTCAAGGTACTCCATTCATCCGGGTGCTGCAAAGATGTATCAGGACTTGAGACAACACTATTGGTGGAGACGGATGAAGAAATACATAGTGGAATATGTAGCTCGGTGCCTAAATTGCCAGCAGGTGAAGTATGAGCATCAACGACCGGGTGGATTGCTTCATAAGTTGGAGATTCTAGAATGGAAATGGGAGCGGATCACTATGGATTTCGTTGTTGGGCTCCCACAGACTCAGAGGAAGTTCGATGCAGTTTGGGTGATTGTGGATAGATTGACCAAGTAAGCTCATTTCATTCCTGTAGTTACTACTTACTCGTTGGAGCAGCTGGCCTAGGTTTATATTCGCGAGATCGTCAAGCTTCATGGCGTACCGGTATCTATCATCTCTAACTGGGGTACGCAGTTTACATCAAGGTTCTGGAGAGCCGTACAGTAAGAGTTGGGTACTTAGGTAGAGTTGAGTATAACATTTCACTCTCAGATGGATGGGCAGTCCGAACACACTATTCAGATACTGGAGGACATGCTTCGTGCGTGTGTGATAGATTTTGGGGGTTCTTGGGATTAGTTCTTGCCACTTGCGGAGTTTGCTTACAACAATAACTACCAGTCGAGCATTCAGATGGCTCCGTATGAGGCCTTGTATGGTAGGTGGTGCCGATCTCCAGTGGGCTTGTTCGAGCCGGGCGAAGCTAGACTATTGCGTATGGACTTGGTTCAAGATGCTTTGGAAAAGGTTAAATTGATTCAGGATCGGCTTCGTACAACTCAATCTAGACAAAAGGGTTATACAGATCGGAAGGTTCATGATGTTGCATTCATGGTTGGTGAACGGGTCTTGCTCCGGGTTTCTCCTATGAAGTGTGTTATGAGGTTCAGAAAGAAGGGCAAGTTGAGCCCAAGGTATATCGGACCTTTTGAGATTCTTGAGAGAGTTGGAGAGGTGGCTTACAAACTTGCACTACCACCTAGTCTCTCTGCAGTTCATCGAATGTTCCATGTTTCTATTCTCCGTAAGTATCATGGTGTTCCATCTCATGTGTTAGACTTCAGCTTAGTCCAGTTGGACAAGGATCTATCTTATGTCGAGGAACCAATGACGATTTTGGATAGATAGGTTAGAAAGTTGAGATCGAAGAGCATCGCCTCGGTAAAAGTATAGTGGAGGGGTTATTCGGTCGAGGAGGCGACTTGGGAGACCTTGCATGATATTCACAACTCTTATCCTCATCTTTTCACCACTCCAGGTATAATTCTAAACCCGTTCGAGGATGAACGTTTGTTTAATAGGGGGGATGTAATGACTCGGCCAGTCGTTTTAAAAGTTATAGTCCCATTTTCCTATTTACTGCTCATCATGTACTTTATAAATGTTATATGACTTGCCGGGGTAATTGGTTCGGGTCCGTTGAGGTTTTTAGAATGAATTGGAACACTTAGTTCCAAATTTTAAAACTTAAGTTGAAAAGGCTGGCTGGATGTCGACCTATGTATAAATGACCCCACAATAGAATTTTAATGATTTCAACAGCTTCGTCTGGTGATTTTGGATTTAGGAGCGTATCCGAAATTTTATTTGGAAGTCCGCAGTTCAATTAGGCTAGAAATGGCTAAAATAGGAATTTAAGTTTGGAAGTTTGACTGGGGAGTTGAATTTTTTATATCAGGGTTGAAATCCAGTTCTGAAACTTTTCATAGCTCCATTATGTCATTTATGACTTGTGTCCAAAATTTGAGGTCAATCGGACTAGATTTGATAGGTTTCGGCATCGAATGTAAAAATTAGAAATTCTTAAGTTCCTTAAGCTTGAATTGGGGTATGATTCGTGGTTTTAGCATTGTTTTATGTGATTTGAGGTTTCAACTAAGTTTGTATGATATTTTAGGACTTGTTGGTGTATTTGGTTGATGCCCCGAGGGTCTCGGGTGAATTTCGGATGGTTAACAGATCAATTTTTGAAATTGGTGTTGTGAGAATGTCCGCGATCGCGTAGGCTTAAGTGGGCAGTGAAGATTTTACTCTATGCAATCATGTGTAGGGAACGCGATCGCGTATCTTGAGAACACTTTGCATCGCGAACGCGTGGGCTAGGCCGCGTTCGCGAAGCGGAATGAAGCAGAAGGCTGGGCCACGCATTTTGCTCTATGCGATCGCGTGTGGCTGTCCGCGCTCACGTAGGGCTGAGGATCCTGTGCTTAGCGATTGCGTGAAGGACACCGCGATCGCGTGGGGTCTTTTCTGGTCAGCTTGCAATTGCACTTCGCGATCGCGGGACCTTGTCTGTGATCGCATAGAAGAAATCACTGGGAAGAATGTTTAAGTTCTCATTTTCCATTTTTACCAAATTGAAGCTCGGGAAGAGGCGATTTACGGGAGATTTTCAAGGAAAATAACGGGGTAAGTGTTCTTAATTCAATATTGGTCAAACCCAAATCCATGATTGTTTTTAATATTTAATTGGTGAATTAAGTTGGAAGATTTAGAAAACCCTCTTGGTTTAAATTGAAGATTTGAGGGTCGAATTGATGTCGGATTTTAGGAAAATTTGTATGGTTGAACTCGTGGTTGAATGGGCGTTTATATTTTGTAACTTTTGTCGGGTTCCGAGACATGGGCCCCACGGGCAATTTTTGGGTTAAATTTCGGTTTTTTGTAGAAAATTTATATTTTCATATGGAATTTATTCCTACAATTTGTATTGATTGAACCGAATTAATTATTATTAAATTCAAGCCGATCGGTGTCGAAAAATCGAGGAAAAGGCATACGACTTGATTAATTGAGCGCGGTTTAAGGTAAGTGACTTGTCTAACCTTATGTGGGGGAAAATTTTTTCTAGGATTGGTATTGATGTGATACTTGTAATGTGGTGAAAGTCATGTACACGAGGTGACGAGTGTATACACGGGTTAAATGTGTAAGATTATGTCTCTAAATTGTGTAGATTACTGATGCATATTAATTAAATTATTTTATCATGTTATATTCATCATCATTGATCTATTTTATATTCTTAAATTTATCTCATATTTTTCCTACTAATTGTTTTCCCTGTTTAGTTGAAACTTTATTTTCTTTTATTCGGTGCATTATTTGAAGGTTGAATTTCTTTAAATTAAATATATTAAAAATAAAGTATTTTACAATTAAAAATTTGATGTTAAGTCAAGATGTTAATTTTGTGAAAATATTATTTTTGCTGAATATTTTGTGAAGATTTTTGTATTCATTGCGATTGAGCCATGCGCTCCGTATTTGAGGAAATGATGGATATTATTTTGCTGAATATTTTGTGAGATTTTGTACTTATTTTGATTGAGCCATGAGCTCCTTATTGTGAAAAATATTCTTGTTGTTGATTTATTTTGGCAAGTTAAAATATTTGGGCACTTGAGATGTAAATTATGATATTGATACGCATGTGGTGGTATAAAGTTTGGGTGTTGAAACGCATGCGGTGAGATAAAGGTGGCTTGATACGCATGGCTAGTAGGAGAACTACTAGAAATCATGCGGTGTGATAAGGGTGGCTAAAACGCGGGATGCTATTTCGGAAAAAATATTTTCTTTAAAATTAAATGTGAAGGCTTCCTCGGTGATATAAGAAAATGAGATATTGTGAATTTATTTATGATTTGGGACTACGAGGCGGTACCTCAGGATTGCCCTTGTTGATATTTCTTTATGGCTGCATTTGCCTTTGATTATTGTCGTGATTTTCCTAAAGTTGTAAATTTTTGTTTTCTTTCCACGAGGTATTATTTGCTCTTATTATGTGTGATTTAATGGTGACATACTACTTACTTGTTTCATTTCCATTGTTATTTATTATTTTTATATTGTTAAACATTTCACCATGTCTTTTATTATTCTAGTAGGGCCTAACCTGACCTCGTCACTACTCTACCTAGGTTAGGCTTGGCACTTACTGAGTACCGTTGTGGTGTACTCATACTACGCTTCTGCACATCATTTTGTGCAGATCCAGGTACTTCTTACCAGCCCA
This sequence comes from Nicotiana tomentosiformis, assembly GCF_000390325.3. NCBI lineage: Eukaryota > Viridiplantae > Streptophyta > Magnoliopsida > Solanales > Solanaceae > Nicotiana > Nicotiana tomentosiformis. The sequence goes on along the minus strand of NC_090820.1, from coordinate 37,927,867 downwards.
GATATCAGTGAGCTACCTGTGTACGGAGACTTCGAGGTATATCTGCCAGCGTCCTACTCTGGAGTCCCCTTCTATCCTTATTATGTTGCTTCTTTATTTTCTTTAGACTTTCATATATAGAGATATTGAGAATTCTTTTTAGAAGCTTGTGACTTATTCCTACAGGGTTTTGGGAGTTAAAATTATTAAATTACAGTTTTTATTTATTCGACTGTTAAGGATTAAATTTCAGTTTTGTATTCTGTTATATTCAGCATTGATAGGCTTACCTAGTCTTAGGGACTAGGTACCATCACGACATCCTACATAGGGAATTTGGGATCGTGACACCTTTCCTCCTCATAGACAAGTTGTGCATTTCGAAGAGTTGTTTCCTCAGGATCCCTTGCAGCTTTTTCTCTTTGCTGGGCTGCCTCTCTTGTAGCCAAATCAACATTATCATCATCTCCCACCATAATGTTTTTGGTTGAGGATTGCCCAATCTTTTCAGTATTCTCTTGGAGATTTCTTTCCTTCCTCAACTGTCGCAGTTGTTTCTCGATTTCTGGTTCGTAAGGTAGCACTTCCTTCCCAGAGGATCGAGTCATGCACTAATCTAACCTGTAGCCTGCACACAGTCAAGGAATACCAAACGTAAAAAGAGAAAATAAAATAAAAAGAATAATTCCTGAATTAGCACCACAAACTATTTCAAACATTATTAATTGCAAGTCCCCGGCAACGACGCCAAAATTGACGAGCGCAAAACATACACTTAAATATGCTCGCTAGTTGAATATAGAATAGAAAAATATCGTATCCACAAGGATTGGTTTTAAATAGTGTTTTCGTAGCTTTTAGCTTTATTGCTATCCAAGATGATTAACAATTTAGACTTATGTGATTTAAAACTAAAATTAACTAAGAATCTAAAGTTGATTGATGAATGACACCCAAACAAAAGTAAGCAAGTAACATATCAATGGGAGAAAACATGGATTGATTGGATAAGTGCAAGATAAATGTCTGGGACTTAACTCTAGTTAATTTACTTCTAATTTTCAAGTGAGTCTCTCGAATTTACTCAACTATTGGTTTAAACATTCAATAGAAACTCCTATCTCGATTAAGTTTCAACCTCACAATATGAACCTATTTAAGCTCGGTGAAGATATACAGGAATTTGTAGTGGATTGATCTTTAGGAGAACCTCTTCCGATTATCCTCCTAACTAAGTCTAAACAATAATTCAACTATCCTCTTTCGATTACTATGAAGAATCAATGAATTCAACCAATAAGATAATGCAAAAAAAAAAAATATCATAATTTATGCCCTTTCGATTACATGAACATGTGAAAATACATGCAACAATTAAAACACCCAAAACGATTCAATATATAAAAACTAGAGTTAATATGCACAAACAATTCTCAATACACCAAATCCATCAATCCTTAAAGAGAACTACTCCATAGATATGGAGGATTGAAGGATGAAATACTTGTGCTCTTGCTACTCCCACTTCTCCTTAGCCTCCTTAGGTCTAAGCATGTCAAAAGTCCCAAATATACCTTTTTTACATGTATATATACCAAGTAGGGTCGGGCCCAAATGAACACACTTTCTCCTACACGAAATAGGAGTCTTTCCGGAAGGGGACATGCGTGCTTGCACACCTGGGAAGGTGCTTGCGCACTTGGTTACGCACTTTGGATGGTTCACTGCCTCACATGCACGGCCAGTGTGCACCCAGTACGCGATCGCGCACCTGGGTGATGCCCAGCTCGATTCTTCGTTTCTCTCTTTGAATGCCCTAGTGTCCGTTGATCCCTGAACTAGATCCCAACTAGATCTTTGGGCTTTTACTCAGACTTGAAAGATCCAAAATAGCATGAATTCATCCTATAATATTTGCATAGCTCGGAATCACTCCTACAAGGCATTAAACATACAATTAGTACAAAATACTAGCGATTAAAGTTTAACTCAATTAAAGTGCAGTAAATTAGAGTGTGATAAGCGACTGAAATATGCAATTATAGCCTATCATCATCCAACAAGGCCTCCAAGTATATTACCCAGATTAAAATATTCACAATTAATTGTTAAAGAAATATTAACATTTTTTTTGCATATTCACAATCGTTGCCAACAAGGATATAGCCAACCGTTACAAATATTCAAACACTAGTATGCAAAGCTCTAAGAGTGTCAAAAGTATATATATATATATATATATATATATGACTTAGTCGGGACAGGGAACCACCATACCCAAAACGACTGGGACATACATATAGTTCCTATCGGCTTCTGAACAGCTACCCCGAATAAGTGGAGTGCGACCACCAACAGCTGAAACATATACCTTACTGGGAAGGAATGCCACTAGTTTTATCTGCACCTGTGGGCATGGACACAATACCCAAAAGAAACGGGCGTCAGTACGAAATATGTGTTGAGTATGTAAAGTTGATTACTTATATAAATTGAAGGTAGGGCATAAGAGACGTGAGTTCACAACTTCAACATAGATTCCTTAGACAAGGCCACCTGGGACATATACAGTGGTAACTTCGAATTAAAAATGCGTACAAGTTTTACAAAAATAAAGCCACTCTTCGGACCATATCATATCACATCGTATTATGTCATATCATAACCGGCCTCGAGGAGGGATTGTTAAAGTCTAATGCTTTTATCATATTGTACACGACCTTAGAAGGTCTCGATTGCACCTAGTCTCAAGGGCATTTGGTTATATCACGTTAACACGCCGTTTCGTACCTTGCCTCATCGGGGCTCAGTGATACCACATAACACATTATTCATACCCGACCTCATCAGGGCTCGGTAATATTTAGCTAACTTATCATTTGATACCTGGTACCATCAAGGATTCGGTTAATTAAGATAGATACATAGACATGATGGTATGATATGAAGTCAATTATAAGAAGATCAAAGTTAGACTCAAAAAAAATAATATTTTACTACCTTATGATACCACCTCGAAACATCTTATAGTGGGCAAGAAATGCCACCGGTAAATAAAATACATTAATGCAAATAATGTTTTAAGAAGAACTTAGACCAATTTAGGCTTACACCATGAGGGCCAAATAGAAAGGTACACTTAATTTAGGCTTACACCATGAGGGCCAAATAGAAAGGTACACTTATATCAGACCATGCCAAGAAGGAAGACTACCTTACATACCTGGTTGAGGAATCACATACGCTTCCTGAACCTCCCACCTCTATGGTGATAATATCTCCAAAATCAATATTACAAGCATGAAAATGGTACAATGATAATCACAAGCCTTTTTACCTAAATTTTCACCAAGTTTGCCTCTGATTCCAGCCTTATCCGTTTAGGAAATTCTTGGGAAGCTTGAGAGCAATTTGGGTGAGCTAAGGCTGGTGATATTCTCTCAAATAAATAAGAGGAGAGTTGATCTTCCTATTATATCAAGTCTAGAAAGTTTCTCCTCCCCAATGCTATACGGGTCAACCCGCCCCGGCCACTGCACCCGGTGGGATAGCTGGCAAAATCTGTTTACATGCAGTCATCCCTTTTGCCCTATAAGTTACCACCAGCTAATTGGTACATTAAATCCTTATTAGCCTTTTGACTTCACACATGGGGAGAAATATGGGGTGTAACATGATTGTTATGATTATGACATGATGGTATATTTCATGCGATTGATGACTGATTTATAAGATATTAATGATTTGAGTATAAAACTATAGTACTCTAGCGCATGGATTTGGATCCATTCTTCCAGAATCACGTGTCACCCATGTTACCTTGGATTGTGAGTATGTAGTTTAATAATGATAGTGTCGGGATAGTGGGAGGGCCAGTTTTTATAAAGTTTGAGTCTTCATTATGAATTAGTATTCTAGACTCATGTAGAAACATTCATGCTTATCATCTACATATGCACATTCATGCATTTTACCCATGCACGAGACTTGTTAATGGATTCTTGGACATTTGGAGGTATCAGGTTGATGTATAGGTTGAGTCTTCATAATGCATAGACATTTGGACTCGTGTAGAAACTTTCGTATAAATGCTATTTGGGAATTAATATGAAGTTGAGCCTTTATCATACATAAACACTTTAGACTCGCGTAGAAGTATTCGAGTTAATTCTACTTGGTGTATATCTCTTTTATATGCAAATTTGGTACATTTTGTATATGCTTTTGATCTGATTATTTGAAAAATTATGCTTATTACCTTCATCTTTAATTATGCACCTTATTATTGATATATGTTGTCTCTTAGTTATTTCTTAGTTGTTTCTCTGTTATATATGCTTATAAGCTGCACATATTATATAAGTGAGTTTATTTGATTAAAACCTCGACAATACTTTATTGAGGTTAGTCTTGATACTTACTGAGTACATGGACCATTTGTACTCATACTATGCTTCTGCACCTTGCATGTAGATTTTGAAGCTAAATTGCTGCTGAGTTCGAGGATGAGAATTAATGACATTCAGTTTCCAGTTATTAGCTGCCATTTATTCATGGTATCCTAGAACTTTGTATTTCTGTTTATGCATATCCAAACAGATGATGTATTTCCTTCAAGCTAACGTTGTAATCCTAATTTTAATGCTCATGACTTATATCACAGTTCTTGGGGTTGTTTATATTAAATTTTTTTATTCATGTTTCATTATTATTAGATGATCTTTGGTTTGAGTTGTATTTATGTAGGTTGGTTTTGCTAGCGAATTGAGTTAGGCCCCCTCACGATACTAGTGGGATTTGGGTAATGACAAGTTGGTATTAGAGCTATAGGCCCATAGGTTCTACGAGTCATGAGCAAATGTCTAGAAGAGTCTTGTGGATTTTCATGAAGGCGTCCATACTTATATTCGAGAGGCTATAGGGTATCTTGAAAACATCTCTTTCTTTCTTTCCTTATCGTGCATCCTTTGTTCCATCTTCAAATCTAAATTTTTAGTTTCTTTCTATTCATTTAGATGTAATGAGAACTCGTTATCAGTTGGGCACCAATGGTCTGTGATGATATCGCGGATAGGGTACGAGATGCTCTTCCATGATATGAGGATAGGCCAGTCTAAAGGAATTGTGGCCAGGTAAAGACCACAACTTTGGCCCGAGAGACTCAAATTAAGTAAGCATGTGATTTGGGATTCTTCAGTCTCGTAATATCCCTAGAGGTGGGAGTGATGGTACAATGAGTTGTAAAGATATATTTTCATAGTTGGTTGTTTGTAAATTGAGCAGGTGCCTTAAAATATTTAAAGGATAATGAAGATGATGTTGCCAAATGGAAGAGGTAGAGTTAATGAGATAGCTATATAATAAGTGTTATGTATCTAAAAACTAAACTTAGAGAGCTTAGATATAACGAGAAGAATTTTCTTGAGATGCAAGTGAAATATGGTCGCTTAATCATCACGTTGAAGTGTAGTACAATATTACAGTATGGATGTATCGAAGAACCTTTAGATTTTCATTGAATGGATGGAACAAAATCTTATATCTTATTGATGAGTACAAATTCAGAAGTGTAGATGATCACATAGAGGTTAGTAGCCAGGGTTAAATTACAATGAGACATTGTGTTGAGGATAAACATATGGGTTATGTAATATGAGGAGGTTTGAGGTGGTATGATTCTTTTTGAGGTTTTTATGAAGAGTTTTCTTTCAATCTTGTGGAATAGATGTACTAGGATGATAATATGTATAGCTTAAACAAGATAATACGACTATCATAAGGATAAGCGTGCATTGGATGGATGATTTGAAATGTGATATGATTAGTACTATATAAGCTGGTGAGAAGTTTAGTTGAGTAACAGTGCGAGGTCATGGTAGTTAGGGAGAAAAGTTTATTATTGATTCTCAAATAAGGTGATTGTGGGTTTAAGCCAAGTGGGGGAATCTACCATCGATAATTGGATTATATGGGCATGTGTTATTATAATTTCTGGACTAAGGTACATTTGTGGATCAGTATGACTTGATAAGGGTGATATCAAAGATGACTTAGGCATAAGATTTGTTGGATGTGTGATGCACTGAACTTGATTGTTAGATGAATTAGGTTTGGTATTCCTTGAGGGTATTGTGTGGAATGGAAAAATATTCACTCGGTTGCCTAAGGCAAGGTTACTCCTTTAGAAGAAATAAAATCAAAATAGGACACATGTTGTTTGGCATATTGGGTTATGCACCAGGGACTGGAGCAGAGTGGGTGGTTCTCGAAATTGGTTCTAGTGGGTTCAAGTTTCAAGATATTATACTTATGGATTTACCGGATACTTTGGTTTAAGAATTTGAGTTTGAAATTAGACTTTGCTGGGGACTTGAAGTACTTCCATATCAGTGTTGGTATGACTATACATAATTAGAGAGGTGAAATGAATATGTCTGGATTCGTTAGAGGACTTTTTAGAGCTAATATCTTGGGTTGAGGTACTATCGTGTGTGAGATAGGGACATACATGATCATGGATATTGTGATATTGTTGTTTCATGCTTGGATCACTTAGAAAGAGTTATGATTGAAGACCATAGTATTTTTGGAAAACCAATGGTGTATTGAAAGGGGACCAAGAATAGTTTAAAAGAAGTCGAGTCGATATAACAGTGGTTTGGACCAGTATTATAGCAGAAATGAACAATTTATTTGGTAAAATTCAGTATACAAGCACTTTTATGGTAAAACTATTGGGTTTGACCGTTCATATAACTTGGTTAACTTGGAGATATTTTGTTCCAATGATTGATTATGTATAAGTGAGTTTCTAAAAGCTGGATATAGTCTTGATTATGGATTTAAGATTGATGTTGCAGGCATGGAGAGTTTTGTTTCATGTTTGTGATTGTCTCACGAGTTGAGATAATTGTATGCTTCTAGTCAATGAAGTGATTATGAGAGGAACTATCTTGATTGTGATTTGGAGTGGACAACAAAGTTATTATACTAAAGATACAATGTTGGTGTTGCTATAGTGAACCATGTGAGATTTGAGGTTGAATGGAAAAAATTGCGGTTCATCTTCGAGTGGAAGATCTTGAATTAGAGACAACACGAGATATTTAAGTTGCTTAAGAGTATAGAAGTACTATCTTGCATCACCAGGAAGAGTGTGGATTATATAAGATATATTGTGTATGAAGTCTACAGATAAATTGGCTAAGGTTTGGATAAATTATGTGATTGGCAACCTTTAAGATGCAGATTTTTGTTGTTGGACATGAAAAGGTTGATGAAAGTGTTCCTTGTAAGGTGATTGTGTATATGGACTCACAGTCACTTGGGTAGGCAAGTTATAGATCACTGATATAAAGATTCCTATATTCTTGAGGTTTAGAGGTTGGATTTTCTAGAGGAAAAATTACCTCTTTTGATGTGGGCAGTGATACTGAGTTAATGACAATGTAACTGAGTCTATATATCTGGTATGGGTAACTTGAGAAAACTGGTGCTTGATAAGACATATTATCAGTTTTATTTGAGGTGTTCAGAATAGCACTAAGTGCAGTTGAGACAATATATCTTATGAAGGTTTATTGGTTAAGAAGTATGGTTAGGGAGGTTGTAGGCGTGGTTTCTTTGTGTTGAAATGACAATCGGATTAAGTAAGGACTTCAGAGACATATAGTTGTATAAAGACCCAGTCAGTCGTTTTGTCTATTTGAGATTTGTTTCCCCATTTGATACTCCCCCCTATGTGCATTTGTTGTTAGGTGAATTGCGTGGATGGTTGGTTTTAGTTTTGGGAAGATTTTGGATTGAATTGCAATACTTAGTTTCAAGGTTAGAAGCTTAGGTTATAAGAGTTGACCAAGGTTTGACTTTTGAAAAACAACTCCGAAATGGTATTTTGATAGTTCCAATAGGTTCATATGGTAATTTTGGACTTAGGCGTATGCTCGAAATTAAACTAGGAGGTTCCTAGGATGATTTGGCTCTTTTTGCCAAAAGTTGACAATTTAAAGTTTTAGAAATTTCGCAAGTTTGACCATGGGTTGACTTTGTGGCTATCAGGTTCAGATTTTTGTACCAAGACTTGGAATAGGTTTATTTTATCATTTAGATATTGTGTGCGAAATTTGGTGTCATTCAGAGTTGGTTTAGTAGGAATATTGAAGTTCTTGAGCTTCATAGTTTGCATAATGTGTTTTAGAGTGGATTCGTGGTTTTATATGTTATTTTGATGTTCCAAGCATGCGAACGAGTTTTTATCAGGTTTATGTACTTGTGTGGACCTTTGTTGTGGGCCTTGAGGTGCTCGGGTGAGTTTCAGAATAATTTCAAATTGTTTTGGGTTGCTTCAGAATTTTTGATGATGCAGACCTCGCATTTGTGAAGGTCTGCTCGCATTTGCGATTGCCGCATTTATGATGGCTGCATTTGTGGTGTCCTTATCGCATTTGCAATCGCGAAGGGGGAGCTGCCGGGGGGACCTTGCAATTGAGTGGAATTTGGTCGCATTTGCGACAATAGAATGACAATTGGGACTTCGCATTTGCGAAGTGATGGTGTATTTGCGTGGTTAGAAGGGGCAGTATGGCTTTGTATTTATGAACTGATAGTTGCATTTGCGACATACACTGGGCAGGCTATCTCCAAATTTGCAATCCCAGGGTCGCATTTGCGGAGGCCGCATTTGCATCTCGTTTATATCTATTGGTTAATTTATTTTCACTTAATTTTGATAATATATCTTGATTTCTCATGGATTTTTATGCCAAAATCATGGAATTCGAAAGGAACTTTTGGGAATTTTTTAGTATGTTTTAAAAACATTAAAGTTGGGGATTTGAGAGTCTATTTGGACTTGATTTTGAAAAATAATCATATATTTGGATTCGTGGGGTTATGGGTAGTCGAGATCCACCCCTCGACTCAGGTTTTAATCGCACGAGCCTAGGGTTGACTTTTGTTGTCTTTTCAGAAATTGGGTAATGATTGGGCCTTTATTTTTTTGGAATTGATTCCTTTAGTATTGTTTGATATTATTGTGTCGTTTTTGCTAGATTTGAGCCGGACGACAATGAATTTTAAAGGAAAATTAGTTTTGGAGTATTGAATTGGCTTATTTGAGGTAAGTATCTTGCCTAACCTTGTGTGGGGGAATACCCCTTAGGATTTGGAGCAAAATAAGGGTGGTATTTTCTTGGATTTCCACATGGAGATATAAGGGTGGCGTTATGTGTATGTGGCAAAATAAGGAGGGCATTTCATTGTTATGTGAACATGCGACTAAATAAGGGTGCCATTGTTGATGATGTTATGTGATGAGTTGGGGGTGTCTTTCTTGATGTTGTTTATGTGTGGCAAGGAGGGTGATGTTTTGATCTTATGTATGTTTTTCCTAAAATTCTATGTTGTAATTCTAATGATATGTTAATTGAATTTGACGTACTATCATATTCTCCACTTCTATTTTGATGATTTGATGTCAAAGGCGGATTTCCTACATTAAGTTGTTATCACATGTTCTACGAGATGGTTGATATTGGTTTTCCTTACATATTGTATTGCTGGTTGTTGATATATTGTACATGTTATTGACTAGTGGGTATCACATTGCTTGAACCTCGTCATTACTTCACCGGGGTTAGTCATGATACTTAGTGGGTATCGAATGTGGTATACTTATACTACACTTCTGTATATTTTGAACAGATTCAGGTGTTAGCGGACCCCTAAAGTGAGAGTATGCTTGTTCGTGAGGACTCAAGGTAGAGCTTCATGTTGTCGTAACCCCTTAGAGTCTCATCTTTTATATAGATACTGTTAATTATACACTCAAGTAATGTTGTATCTTTTTGGATATTTCATATGTATTCAGCTAGAGCTCATGATTATGTACTACCTAGTTCTCGGGAAATATATTGAGTATAGCATTTTTGCTTGTATTAACTCTATTTCCGCCTTGATATTAATTTATTTATTATTGTTAAAGGAGAGGCTTACCTAGTCTTACGGATCGATACAAAGACGTCTGTACTTATCTTCGAGAGGCTACTGAATCTTTAAGAAACTTCACCTTCTTTTATTTTGTATTGTGTGGATTTGTTTATTCCAAAGTTGGAATACTTACTCTTCTATTCTCTCACAGATGGTGAGGGAATACTTTACCGAATTAGCTGAGCTGGCAGCTGCGCCGCTTGATAGAGTTACGAGAGACCGGGGCCGAGGTAGAGCCAGAGGAGGGGTACGTGCTACGGCTAGAGAACCTGCTAGAGTAATAGCTGTGGAGCCTCCAGTAGCTCTAATTGAGGATCAAGAGCCCGAGCATATTGAGCGAGCACCTGAGTAGATTATTGCTACACTGGGGCTATAGAAGACCTTGGCATACTTTATGAGTATGTTTGGGGGGGGGAGCTCAGACTCACGTCGCCCTGGGTGTTGTGCCGGTGCACCCAGTAGTTGCAGTTCAGCCTGAGGTAGTGCCAGTTGTGTTGGCTGAGGGGTAGAGAAGTTTGGAGATGTTTCAAAAGTTTCATCCTCTCCAGTTTAGAGGAACGAATTCTGAGAATGCACATGGTTTCTTAGATTAGTGTCATCGCATTATGCATACCATGGGTTTGGTGGAGTCGAGCATGATCGACCTTACCACTTTTCAGTTGACAGGTTCGACATACAAATGGTGGTAGACTTATGAGGCGAGTAGGCCAGCTGGCGCAGCACCACTTACTTGGTCCTAGTTCTTCAATATTTTCTTGAGAACCTTTATTCTATAGACCCCTAGGGACGAGTTGTGCAGCGAGTTTGAGCAATTTCGCTAGGGGAGTATGACTGTGTCTGAGCATGCTATGAGGTTTACAAACTTATCTCATCATGCACCTTCCTTGGTTTCCATAGAAATAGAGATAGTCTATAAATTTATTGAGGGACTCGCCAATAGCCTCAAACTTGGGATGGCCTGGGAGTTGGAGACTGAGACTGTATTTCATTAGGTGGTGGAGATTTCTAGGAGGTTAGAGCGTATTCGTGGTCAGGGTGTCACGCCCCAAACTCAAGGAGCGTGACCGAAGCTCAACCGAGTGAACCCAGCTGAGCAAGCTTGTTAGATTTCCTTCTACCGAAACTCATCCATGAATAAAGAGGAGATGCGCTCCATTAATTAAACACTGAAAAGATTATATTAACTACTTCATTTTCATTCCCATTAGCAGCTTTATTCATAATTTCCAAAATATTACGAGTTTATAGAATTAATGAAAAACATGATTTTCAAATACCAATATTTCTAGTTCAATTCCCAACATTAACAACAATCCACAACCTGTCTACGGAGCCTCTAAGTACAATAGAAGAGTAATATGGAAATGCCGGCAACAAGGCCTCGGCTATACCTCAAAATACAGTACATGAGAAACAAAAGATACATGACCCCGAAATGAAGTGGGGCTCACCAAATCAGTTGAAAAGAGTGCACTGCTATTACTGATCAATGTCGCCTACTGTAGAACCACCTGCATCCATTAAAGATGCAGCGCCCCCGGTAAAAAGGACATTACTACTGTCGAATAACACTAGTTTGTATAGCTAAAAGTCCTCTTTCAAAATAAAATTCCCATATAATAAAAGGCAACACATAGAGATAGCAAGTCACAATCAACAATATCCAAATGTCCAGTTAAAATATAATAATTTTCAAAATACGAACTTCATATATAATTTTTGGTTGAGAGATCATTAGCACCGATATTCCACCATTTTTGTTAGCACGGAGTCCGATCACGCCCGATCGGCAAGGCCATCTCCCCACGGACAATGTGGTTTGACATGTGATGTGAAAAAAAGTTATTACCAAGAGTAGTATCACCATGTGCGCAACATGGAGTCTGATCTCCACCCGATCAGCTAGGTCGTCTTCCCACATATACCGTCTGGGTTGACTTTTCCATTCCACAATTATTACCAGTTCATCCCAATTAAGGGGAATAATATCACAATTTTATCCCAAATAAAGGGGAATAACCACAATCCACCCCTATACCGGCACGTGTAGTTTCAGGTGTGGGCCTTATGACCCACCCTTCCTCGGTTTTACTAATGATGCTCCCAAAAATATTTTTATTTTTTTAATTTGCACACAGAGGTAAGATAATTACAATTGTACTTACCTCAACATCTTTCACATTGTATAAATTCTCATTAGTATTTTCAGTCATTCATAACGACAATATTTCCTTGGCTCATTTGGCTATTCACAAGATTCTTTATTCCTGACATGATGGCCGTATTTCATATTCCACACTTTCACCTCTTTCAATTTCAAAGATCACCATCAAATATCAACATATAGAAAATTTCAAATATTATATACTTCAAATCCATTTGAAATGGGAACTTCAAACACAATTGGCTTCTTCCCAAAGAATGAGGCATACCAACCAACAATCAATACACCATTTACTCTTGCAATACTCTTCCCAAGAAATGACAATGTACAATTTCAACACATGATTATATAGAACTCTAATCACACTGGATATATTTATAAAGCAAGGCATTAGTTAAAGCAGCCACTAATGGGCATGAATTGAGTACAAAAGCTTTTAAGCAAATTTTATTTTCCAAATCACTTTTAACACAGTTGAGTCGAGGCTCATTTCATATTCTTTATCGCATTCTCTCAAATCATTTGCACTACTAGCCACAATCATAACTTAAATTCTTGGCACATTGGCCACACTCTATATCCACAATTCGATTATTTCATTTCCAACCACCTTTATAGGTTATCAACAATAAGACATTTCCAATCAAGACTTTAGGTACACATTTGAGCAAGTTAGAGTCTTAAGAATATTGAGATTTTCTCACACAATTTGGCATATTAGCTTTTATTTGAAATACGATTCAAAGCCACAACATTTTAATACGCAACCCATACTTTGAAAACTACGGGAACATTATGGAATCCAATTCCAAGAGAGAAAGTTTAGCCAACATACCTGGAATTCACCCCTTAATGATACTACAACGATACACTACACTAAGAAACTTCAATCTACAATAACAACATCCAATGGGACCAATATTAGTAACAAATTCCATAATTTAGGCCATTTAGACATTTTATCAAACACCTTGTAGGCATGAATCTCTACACCTCTTAACCATAGAATTAGTTCATCCAACTACTACCATTTACCAACAATTTATCCCACCATCATTCTTAAACAATTTATAACTTCCAACATCATATACATGACCATCCATCCACACCCAACCAACAAAATTCCATCAAATAATCACCTTTCAATCTCTACAATGGTTATGTATTTAAATTGGGAACTTATGGCTTCCAATCACCATACTATAAGTTTCAATACTTAATTCATACTCATATTCTCATAATACATCCATACATGTAAGTCTAAGGGTGTAGGATTACTTTTTGGAAGAAATCTTGCAAAACCCTCCTTTGAGTTCTTAAAGGAATTTCTTGAAGATCTATGTATTTTATGTGTAGATTTCATCAATACTAGTGTAGAAATGATGGAATTTAATACCAAGATAATGGGGATTGCTTACCTTGAAGAAGAGGGGAGTTGGTGGTTTTAAGAGAGTGGAGAAGAGCTCCCAAATCCGTCCAAGTCAAATGGGGGAAATGAACCCCCAAGGTGAGTACTTAAAAGGCTTCAGGTGGGGGTAGCGTGCCCGCGCCAGCATAATCTTCTATACTTCACTGGGTTTTCAACTTGCTGAGAGGGTTGGCGTGCCACAATCCACATGTTGCACTAAACCTAGCACACTCCCAGTTCTTTTCTTTTCCATTTCTTTCTTATCCACTCACCCTCAATTGATACCTTGCTATGATATAGACACGAATTAACATCCAAACCTTCCTATAAGTATGAAACCATATTTACATAATAACATCCTTTCCATTTAATGTATCCAACTTGTTACACACAAATTCTTCCTGTTTACAAAACTCCTTATTATGTTCCAACACACCTTAAACATATATCTTCATTTCAAAATGATGTGGTTATATCCTATAGGTCTCCTTTAATACTCGAATAAGTTATTCCCAAATACCAATGGCGCATTTTTAAATCTTAAATCATTAGGAAATTTTTACGGGGCCTTACACATGGGAGAGAGGAAGGAAGGCTAAGAAGCCTAATGGTTTTAGAGGATTTGGTGGGTCTTACTCTAGGGGCAAAGTCTGCCATGGTAGAGGTCATATCAATCAACCAGTTCAGTCCGCACTTTAGGTTTCTCGCCGTGCTCCAGCTAGCCATGGGTCTCAAAGCACTCGTACCAGACTTCCATCTTTCAGTGCACCTTTTACACAGGGTCCATACAACGGTTATTCCAATCGTATAGGGTAGATACATTACCAACGATCACGCTCATCGAGGGGTTATTTTAAGTGTGGTGATACTAGACATATTATGAGAAATCGTCCTAGACTTCAGAGGGGTGGACCTCAGTAGGGTACTCTGGATATGGTTCCTTCTCCAGTTGCAACTCTACATGCACAACCATCTATAGGTGGAGGACATGCCGATAGAGGATGTCCTAGAGGGGGAGGCTAGTCCTATTGTTATACTTTCCTCGATAGGATCGAGGCAAATGCATCAGATATAGTCATTACAGGTATTATTCGGGTTTGTCACGGAGATGCATTAGTTTTATTTGATACGGGTTATACTTATTCTTATGTATCAACCTACTTTGCTTCATATATGGATGTCCCGTGTTTCTCTGGATACTCCTATTTATGTGTCAATACCTATTGGGGAATCTATTATGGTAGACTGTATTCATCGTTCTTGTTTGATCATTATTGGGGGCTATAATACTAGGGTTGACCTTCTGTCACTTAATATGATGGATGTTTATGTGATTTCAGGAATGGATTGATTATCACCATATCATGCTATTTTTTATTGTCATGCTAAGACCGTGACTTGGCTTTGCCGGGGTTGCCGAGGTTGGAGTGGGGAGGTTCCTTGGGTCATGCTCCTAGTAGAGTAGTGTCTTTTTTGAAGGCCCAATGGATGATTAAGAAGGGGTTCTTGGCGTACTTAGCCTTTGTTAGAGACGTGAGTGTTGATACTCCAATGGTTGACTCAGTCCCCGTGGTGAGGGACTTTTAAGATGTGTTCCCTTCAGACCTACCGAACATTGCCACCCAATAGGGATATTGATTTTGGTATTGATTTGGCACCAGAAACTTAACCCATATCTATTCCACCGTACCGCATAGCTCCAGCTGAGTTGAAGGAATTAAAGGAATAGTTGCAGGAATTGCTAGATAAAATTTTCAGCATGCCGAGTATTTCACTGTGGGGTGCTCCGGTTCTATTTCTGAAGACTAAAGACGGTCCCATGAGAATATGCATCGGCGATATGCAACTTAACAATATTTCTATAAAGAAAAAGTATCCACTATGGATGATTTATTCGATCCACTTCAGGGTGCTAGGGTATTCTCGAAGATTGATTTGAGATCGGGGTTCCATCAGTTGAAGATCAGGGCATTAGACATTCCTAAGATGGCCTTCAGGACCCGTTATGGGAATTATGAGTTCTTGGTGATGTCATTTAGGCTGAACAATGCCTCAACAACTTTTATGCATTTGATTAACAATATGTTTCAACCTTATCTGGATTCCTTCGTTATTGTGTTGATTGATGATATATTGGTGTATTCTCGTAGTCGGGAGGAGCATGAGCAACCTTTGAGGATCATGCTCCAGACTTTAATGGAGAAGAAGCTATATGCTAAGTTCTCTAAGTGCAAGTTCTAGTTCGACTCTCGGTGGCATTCTTGGGCCAGGTGGTGTCAAGTAAGGGGATTAAGGTGGATCCAAAGAAGATTGAGGCAGTTCAAAGTTGGCCCAGACCTTCTACCGCTACAGATATTCGTATTTTTCTTGGGTTGGCTAGGTATTATTTCTTTTTTGTGTAGGGATTTTCATCTATCGTGGACCCATTGACGAAGTTGACTCAAAAGGATGCGCCATTCAGGTGGTCTGACAAGTATGAGGAGAGCTTTCAGAAGCTCAAGACCATCTTGACTACAACTTCAGCTCTGGTTTTGCCTCTGAGATCGGGTTTATATACAGTCTATTGTGATGCTTCACAAGTTGGTATTGGGTGTGTGTTGATGCAGGATGGTAGGGTGATTGCCTATGCTTCGCGTCTGTTGAAGCCACACAAGAAGAACTACCCAATGCATGATTTGGAGTAGCAGCCATTGTACACGCACTAAAGATATGAAGGCACTACTTATATGGCGTGTCGTGTGAGGTGTACACGGATCACCGAAGTCTTCAATCCTTCTTCAGGCAAAAATATTTGAACTTGAGACAACAAAGGTGGTTATAGCTATTAAAGGACTATGATATCACTATTTTTTTTATCATCCGGGTAAGGAGAATATGGTGGTCGTCGCCTTGAGTAGGAAGGCGGAGAGCATGGGGAATCTTTCTTTTATTCTAGCTGGGGAGAGGCCGTTAGTGATAGATGTTCATGATTTGGCCAATAGGTTCGTGAGGTTGGATGTTTCGGAGCCTAGGAGGGTTCTTGATTGTGTTGTATCTCAGTCGTCTTTGTTTGAGCGTGTCTAGGCACATCAGTATGATCTTCCCCACTTGTTTGTCCTTGAGGACACGATGCAACACGGTGATGCTAAGGAGGTGACTATTGGTGATGATGGGATCTTCAGGGTCGGATATGTATTCCTAATGTGGATGGATTAACAGAGTTGTTCTTGAGGAGGCTCATAGTTCATGGTATTTCATTCACCAAGGTGCTACGAAGAAGTATCATAACTTGAAGCAGCACTATTGCTGGAGAAGGATAAAGAAAGACATTGTGGAGTATGTAGCATGGTGATAGAATTGTCAACAGGTCAAGTATGAGCATCAGAAACTTAGAGGTTTGCTTAAGAGGCTAGATCTACCAGGGTGGAAGTGGGAGCATATCACTATGGATTTTGTTGTTTGGATGCCATGGACCTTAAGGAGATTTGACGTTGTGTGGGTCATTGTAGACAAACTCACCAAGTCTGCACACTTTATTCCAGTAATGACTACATATACTTCTAAGCAACTGGCTTGGATTTATCTTAGAGAGATTGTTTGCCTACATGGTGTTTCTGTGTCTATTATCTTAAATAGATTATCCGACATTTCACCTCCACACGGATGGGCAGTCTGAACATACTATTCAGATCTTGGGGGACATGTTGCGAGCATGTGTCATTGATTTTGAGGGCTAGTGGGATCAGTTTATACCGTTAGCAAAGTTTGTCTACAATAACAGATACCACTCAAGCAGCTAAATGGCTCTGTACAAGGCCTTATATGGGAGGCAATGTCGTTCTCCAGTTGGTTGGTTTGAGCTTGGGGAGGCTAGATCGTTGGGTACTAATTCAGTTTGTGATGCTTTGGAGAAGGTGAAATCGATTCAGGAGTAGCTTCGTACAGCGTAGTCCAGACAAGAGTTATGCTAATAGGAAGGCTCGTGATGTGTCATCAATGATGGCTGAGAAGGTTCTACTAAGAGTTTCATCCATGAAGGGTGTGATGAGGTTCGAGAATAAGGTCAAGTCGAGCTCTCGGTATATCAGCCCATTCGAGGTGCAAGATAGAATTTGTGAGGTGGCCTATAGACATGCATTGCCACCCAGCTTATAGGGAGTTCTTCCGGTGTTTCATGTTTCCATGCTCTGAAAGTACTATGAGGATCCGTCACATGTGTTAGATTTTAGCTCGGCATATCTGGATAACGATTTGACTTATGTTGAGGAGCTGGTGGCCATTTTGGACAGGCTGGTTTCAAAGCTGAGCTCGAAAAACATTGCATCGGTGAAAGTTTAATGGAGAGGTCACCTTGGTCGAGGAAGCGACTTGGGAGATCACACATGATATTCGACGCCTATATCCTCATATTTTTGAGAGGTCAAATGGTCGAGGAGGCAACTTGGGAGACCGAACATGATATTCGAAGCCGATATACTCATCTTTTTGATTTCCTATGTATGATTCTAGACTCGTTTGAAGATGAACATTTGTTTAAGAGAGGGAGAATGTAATAATTTAGCCGGTCATTTTGTGTATTTGAGCCCTATTTTCCTATTTAATTCTCCCCATATGTGCATTTGTTGTTATGTGACTTGTGGGGATGATTAGTTTGATTTCAAGAAGAATTGGATTGAATTGGAATACTCAACTCCAAGGTTAAAAGCTTAAGTTATAAGAGTTGAGCAATGTTTGAATTTTGTGAAAATGACCGGAAATGGTGTTTTGATGGTTCCAGTAAGTTCGTATGATGATTTTGGATGTAGGCGTATGCCCGAAATTTAATTCGGATGTTCCTAGGATGATTTTGGCTCTTTTGCCAAAAGTTGACAATTTGAAGGTTTAGAAATTTCATATGATTGACCATGGGTTGACTTTGTGGCTATCGGGTTTGGATTGTCGTTCCGGGACTTGTAATAGGTCCGTTTTGTCATTTAAAGAATGTGTGCAAAGTTTGGCATCATTCTAAGTTGGTTTGGTAAGCATCAGACGCTTGAATGTGAATATTGAAGTTCTTGAGTTTCATAGCTTGCATGATGCATTTCGGTGTTGATTCATGATTTTATATATTATTTTGATGTACTGAGCATGAGATCAAGTTCGTATGATAGTTATGTACTTATATGGATGTTTGGTATGATGCCCGAGGGGCTCGAGTAAGTTTCAGAATAATTTCAGAGTGTTTTGGGTTTCTTCACAATTTCTGGTGTTGCAGACCTTGCATTTGCAAAGGTCTTCTTGCATTTGCAATGTCCGCACTTGCGATGCCTTCTCACATTTGCAATGGTGGGGCTGCCTGGGGGTACCTCATAATTGCGTGGAATTTCGTTGCATTTGCGACAATAGGATGGCAGCTGGGACTTCGCATTTGCGAAGTGCTGGCAGCATTTGCGAGGTTGGAAGGAGCAACAGGGCTTCACATTTGCAAAGTGATGGTCGTACTGGCTTTGCATTTGCAATCCTATGGTCACATTTGCGGAATTCTGGTCGCAAATGCGACATATGCAGCTTGTTTATAGTTAGGTATTTCGGGACATAACTTATTTTATTACATTTTGAGCCCTAGACTTGGTGATGGGCAATGTTTTACGTAGAGTTTCATACATAGCTTTTGGATAATTGATTTTCACTTAATGTTGATAATATATCTTGATTTCTCATGGTTGTTTACACCAAATCATGGAATTTGAAAGGATATTTTTGGTGATTTTTTACTATATTTTGAAAAAAATAAAAATTGGGGATTTCAGAGTCAATTTGGACTTGGTTTTGAAAATTAATCATATATTTGGGCTCGTAGGGTTATAGGTAGTCGAGATCCATCCCTCGACTTGTGTTTTTGCTGGATTTGAGCCGGACAGAGGTGAATTGTAAACGAAAGGCATTTTTGGAGTATTGAATTGGCTTGTTTGAGGTAAGTATCTTGCCTAACCTTGTGTGGAAGAATACCCCTTAGGAATTGGCCTTTATTGTCTATTTGTGTTATGTGAAATGCGACGTGTACATGAAGTGACAAGCCTGTACACGGGTGCTATGTGTGGCTTGTGACCGAATTAGAACTTCAGGCTGTTAATATGCCATTAGAACTTCAGGCTGTCTATTTGTGTTATGTGTGGCTTGTGACCGAATTAGAATTTCATAATTTGGGAAACATTCTTAATTACTTTGTGGCTACGTGAACATGATCACTACAATTGTATTAGTCGTAACAATATTTTTATGTTAAACACCCATCTGCGTTTAACTATTTTCATGTCCTTGTGCACCTTGTTGATACATTATGAGCTTATACCATTAATGAGGTTTTGGTATAATTGTTTGTGATAATTGTGGCACAAGGTTACATTTTGAGAGGATTGATTTGGGGGTGTCAACACGAGGTCTTTGCCGTCAATTGTATCTATTGTTATGCACTTGGGGATAAATAAAGGTGGCATTTTCTCGAGTTGCCCACGTGGCAAAATAAGGGTGGCGATATGGGCATGTAGAGAAATAAGGAGAACATCTCATTGTTATTTGCACATGCGAAGAGGTAAAGGTGGCATTGTTGATGATGTTATGTGATGATTTGGGGGTGTCTTTCTTGATGTTGTTTATATGTTGCAACGAGGTTGAAGTTTTGACCTTATGCATGTGTTTCCTAAAATTTAGTGTTGTATTTCTAATGAGATGTTAATTGAATTTGGCATACTATCACATGCCCCACTTCTATTTTGATGATTAGATGACAAAGGGGGATTTCCTACATTGCGTTGTTATCACATGTTTTACGAAATGATTGATATTGGCTTTCCTTACAAATTCTATTGCGAGTTGTTGATATATTGCACAAGTTATTCACTAGTGAGTATCACATGACTTGAATCTTGTTACTACTTTACCGGGGTTAGTCTTGATACTTATTGTGTATTAAATATGGTATACTCATAGTACAATTCTACACATTTTGTGCAGATTCAGGTGTTGGAGACAGCAAACCCTGAGAGTGAGAGCTTGCTTGTTCGTGAGTATTCAAGGTAGAGCCACATGATGCCGCTATCCCTTGGAGTCTCATCTTTAATATATATACTATTAATTTTACATTCAAACAGTATTGTATCTTTTTGGATATTCTGTATGTACTCAACTAGAGTTCATGACTCTGTACTACCTAGTTATGGGGAAATGTATTGAGTATAGCAATTTTGGCTTGTATTAACTCTATTTCCGCTTTTATTTTGACTTCCGTCTAATTATATGATGATTTGTTGGTTCAATGTTGTTAAGTGATAGGCTTACCTAGTCTCAGAGGTTAGGTTCTATCATGACCCCTATGGTGGGATTTGGGTCCTAACAAGTTGGTATTAGAGCTCTAGGTTCATAGGTTCTACTAGTCATGAGCAAGTCTAGTAGAGTCTTGCATATTGGTACGGAGATGTCTGCACTTATCTTCGAGAGGCTACCAGGTTGTTAAAAAATTTCATCTTCTTTCATTCTATGTTTTGCGAATTTGTTTATTCAAAAGTTTGAATCCTTACTCTTCTATTCTCTCACAGATGGTGAGGAAATGCTCTACCGGGTCAGCTGAGCAGGCATCAGCACCCCTTGCTAGAGCCGCAAGAGGCCGAGGCCCGAGGTAGAAGTCGATGAGAGGCATGTGCTACGGCTATAGCACCTGCTAGAGCAACAGCTGTGGAGCCTCTAGTGGCTCCAGTTGAGGATCATGAGCCCGAGCATGTTGAGCGAGCACTTGATCAGCCTATTGCTACATCGGGGCTCAGGAGACCTTTGCACAGTTTATTAGTATGTTTGGGAGTCTGGCCCATGCAAGGTTGATTCCAGTCACACCATCTACTTCACAAGCTAGGGATGAGTTCAGACTCACGCAACCCGTATACCAGAGCAGTCGGCTCATGCTTATCAGATACCGGATGTTGTGCCGATGCAGCCAGTAGTTGCAGTTCAGCCCGAGGTAGTTCCAGTTGTGTTGGTTGAGGGGCAGAGGAGTTTGGAGAAGTTTCGGAAGTTTAATCCTCCCTAATTTAGTAGAGGGGCTTCAGAGGATGCACAAGGTTTCTTGGATTAGTGTCACTGTATTCTACGTACCATGGGTTTGGTGGAGTCGAGCGGGGTCGACCTTACCACTTTTTAGATGACGGGGTCGGCATACAGATGGTGGTAGAGTTATGAGGCGAGTAGGCCAGCTGGCGCAATGCCACTTACTTGCTACTAGTTCTCTGATCTTTTCTTAAGAGACTTTATTCCACAAACTTGCAGGGACGAATTGCACAACGAGTTTGAGTGGGCGAGTGTGGATGCTGATACTGCATCTGCCCTGCATGACTAGAATAAACATTATAGGGACCTTGTGAAGAAGGTGCACTAAAAGATGGTTGTCCGGTACGAGTGCTTTGAGATCCATGGCTAGCTAGAGCACTGCAATAAACCTAAAGTGCGGACTGAACTGGTCAACTGATATGACCTCTGCCATAATGGACCTTGCCCTAAGATTAGGAGCCACCAAGTCATCTGAAATCACGAGGCTTCTTAGTCTCTCTATCCTCCCTCTCCTGACCGTGGATACACTCTAACCTCCTAGCAATCTTCACTACATGAAGAAATGCAATTAGTCTCTAGCTCCCGTGTGATCCTAAATCTGAGGCTGTAGGCGAGTCCCTAAATAGGTCTACAGACTCTCTCTCTATCTGTGGAAACCAAGGAAGGTGCATGATGAGATAACTCTATAAACCTCATAGCATACTCGGACAAATTCATACTTACTAGGCACATTGTGAGAGATTTTCCCACACTTCGGAGGGGTGGACCTCAGCAGGGTACTCAAGCTATGGTTCCCGCTCCAGTTGCTACACCACCTGCACAGTCAGCAAGATGTGGAGGACATGGGGTAGAGGACGTCATAGAGGGAGAGGCCAGGCCCATTGTTATGATATAACTGGTAGGACCGAGGTAGTTGCGTATGATGTAGTCAGTACAGGTATTGTTCCGGTCTGTCATAGAGATGCATAAGTTTTATTTAATCTTGGTTCTACTTTTTTGTATGTATCATCCTACATTGCTTCATATTTGGATATGTCTCATGATTCTATAGAGACTCCTTTTTATGTGTCTATACTTGTTAAGGATTCTATTATGGTAGACTTCTTGTTTGGTCACTATTGGCGTCTACGTGACTAGGGTTGACCTTCGTTCACTTATGGCACATAGAAAATATCCAATTACATCCTAATTTTCTCAAATCAAGATTAACCTCTTTCTCACACAAATCAACCCTCTAATTCCGCCTTTCCTTTAGCACAAGCCTCCAAACCACTTGAATCTAGCCAAATAATACTCAAATAAATCATAACAAGCTTTAGAAACTACCGTAGAATAAAAAAAGTTTAATCTCTAATATATTTTAAAAAGTCAACAAAAAGTCAACAAGTTACCATTTGGTCAAAATTCCAAATCCGAACCAAATCCTAATTATTCATCCACCCCCGAGTCCAAATATGTATTTTGTTTCGAGATCCGATCACAAATTGAGGTCTAAATCTCGAAAATATCAAATCCTAAGTTTCCACCCAGAAATCCTATTTTTACTCTATGAAAATCTAGATCTATATATGAATTTCTATGGAAAGTAAAGAGAATTAATCAAAAATAAGTTAAAGTTGCTAACCATTGAATTTGGGAAGAAATTACTCTCCAAAATCGCCTCTAGGTGAAGTCCTAGAAATAGAATAAAATGAGCTAATCCCGAAATTCCTTATTTACACCCAGCTGCAGATATCACAATTGTAGGCTCTTGTTTGCAATTGTGCAGCTCCCAATTGCGAACCACATGAACGCAATTGCGAAATTGCCTCAAATGCTTAGAAGTCGCAAAGCGCGGCACCCTCATTGCAAATGTGACACCAGCTATGGAATTACGAAGCTGACCCTTCTCATTCCCCCAACAAAAATGCAAGGCAAGTTTTGCAAATGCGAACCTCGCATTTACGAGCACACTATTGCAAAAGCAATATCTGCACCACCAACAAATCTTAACTCTACAAATCATTCTGAAATCAATCTGAAACTCACCCGAGCCTCTCAGGCCCCATTCCAAACATCTACACAAGTATATAAACCTCATACGAACTTGCTTGTAAGCTCAAAACATCCAAAATAACATCTACAATCAAGAATCAAGCATTAAAACCCAAAGATTTTCAAAGTTCAAGAACTCATTTATCCAACTTCCCACAATAACTGCTAAAACGGCCTCAGGTCACCAGGGACCCCATCCAAACATGCGTACAAGTCCATAATCATCATACAAACCTGCCAAAATTGTCAAAATACCGATATGAGGTATTTTACTAAGATTGGTTACTGTGGTCAACTCTAAAAGCTTCTAAGTATTAAAATCAAATTTTCTTTAAAAATTCACATTTAAATTTTTTGAAAATCAAAATGTACCATGCACGAAAATTATAAATTATCAAATTAGGCTATTCAAAGTCTCAAAATACGAAACGGAAATCTAGAACTCAAAATGACTTATCGGGTCATTACATTCACTACCTCTAAAAGAAATGTTCGCCCTAGAACAGATATAGAAATGTACCTGAACTGGTAGAAAGATGTGGATATCTACTCCCCATATCGGACTCGGACTCCCAAGTAACCTCCTCGGTTGGCTGATCTTTTTAAATCACTTTCGCAGAAGAAATATCCTTAGATCTCAACTTTCTAGCTTGTCGATTTTCAATGGATACCAAGACTTCTTCATAAGTCAAATTCTCATCACGCTGCATTGTAGTAAAGTTTAACAAATGCGACTTATCTTCATGATACTTCCGAAGCATAGAAACAGAAAATACCAAATACTCCCCTACAAAGTTGGAAGGCAACACAAGCATATAAGAAATCTTCACAACTCTCTCTAATACCTCAAACGAGTCAATAAACCTCGGGCATAACTTGCCCTTCATCCAAAAACATATCACGCCCTTCATAGATGAAACTTTAAAAATTACCTCCTTGCCCTCCATATAAGCTACATCATAGACCTTCTTGTCATATAACTCTTCTACCTACTCTGCATTGTCCTAAGGCGATGCTAAATCAACTTCACCTTGTCTAAGGTATCACGAACCAAATCCATACCAAACATCCTAGCCTCACTAGGATCAAACCAACCAGTAGGAGAGTCGAACCGCCTACCATATAAAGTCACATATGGCGCTATCTGAATACTGACTAGCAGCTGTTGTTGTGGGTATATTTCTCCAATTGTAAAAATTTGTTCCACTAGCCTCCAATATCAATAACATAGACCCTCAACATATCTTTAAGGATTTGGATAGTCTGATCGGATTAGCCATCCGTTTGAGGGTGGAATACAATGCTCAACTCTACCTGCATGCCCAACTCACACTAAACAGCACTCTAATAGTGCAAAGTGAGCTGAGTGCCATGTTCCAAAATGAATGAAACACGCAGATTTGTTCAATCTATCTGCAATGATCCAAACAATATCAAACTTCCTCAAAGTATATGGTAAGCCTACCACAAAGTCTATAATAATGAGATACCACTTTCACTCCGGTATGACCAACCTCTGATCAAACCACCTAAGTCACGATGCATCTTCATGACACTCGGATGAATAGAATGTCGTGACCTATGAGCCTCTTCAAGAATAAACTCTCTCAAACCATCCATATTTAGAACACAAATCCGACCTTGAAGCAGCATAACACCATCATCTTCAATCAGAATCTTTTGTGCTCAACCCCGCTACGCCGTGTCTTTCAACACCAACTAATGGGGATCATCATACTGGCGAGCCTTAATGCGCTACACCAATGATGTCTATGCCACAATGCAAGCAAGAATCCTACTAGGCTTATAAATATCCAATCTCACAAATCTGTTAGCCAATGCCTGAACAACCATATCTAATAGCCTCTCCACCACTGGTATAAATGCCAAACTACCTGTATTCTTCGCTTTTCTACCCAAGACATCAATTACAATATTTGCCTTGCCCGGATGATACAAGATAGTGGTATCATAGTCTTTTAATAACTCCAACCATCTTCGCTGCCTCAAATTCAAATCATTTTGCTTGAACAAATGTTGGAGACTCCGACGATCAGTGTAAACCTCACATAACACACTGTACAAATAGTGCCTCCAAATCATGAGTGTGTGTACAATAGCTGCCAACTCCAAATCATGCTTAGGATAGTTCTTATCATAGGTCTTCAACTGACGAGACACATAGGAAATCACCCTACCATCCTACATCTATATTGCACCAAGCCTAATGTGTGAAGCCCCAAAACTGTGGGCAACACCAGCACTGGTGTCACGACCCAATTTTTCCTCCGTTTAGGTATCGTGATGGCACCTAGTCTTAGGGACTAGGTAAGCCTAACATTTATTGAAACAACAATATTATTTAATAGCATCTAACAATTTGAAATAGAATCTCTTAAAATTTATAATTCTCAAAACCGGTAGTACAAGTCATAAGCTCTACAGAGTGTTTGCTAAAAAACTTCTAAATACAACTGTCGAGAAATATGAATAAACAGTGCAAAATGAAAACTTAAAGGTGACTCCGAAGCTTGCGAACGCAGCAACAGGTTTACCTTGAGTCTCCACAACAACGACCATCACAGCTACTAACGAACAAATACCTAGATCTGCACAAATAATGTGCAGAAGTGTAGAATGAGCACACCACAGCAGTGTCCAGTAAGTATCAAGACTAACCTCGGTGAAGTAGTTACGAGGAACAGTCAAGACACCCACTGGTCTAATAAACTGAACATGTATGAGTATATGAAAAACAGAAATATGATGTCTATATAAAGACTATGCAATATGGCTCACAATACCGTAATGGCAATAAGAAAAGAAACAACAAGTATCAGTGATATATCATAAAAATGACATAGAAAAGTTAATGGAACACAACATAAATCCGGAATCACAAATATAACAAGGACAAATAATAACTCAGAAACTACAACCGTTTTTACATAAGGTTTTAGTCAACAATTCCACGAGGTACCGAACCTTGGACAAATCACAACTCATGGGTCTCGATACCTAAACCCTAACACTTGGCATCATGTTCCCTCATAACATCTCATAACCGCATTGACGACTCACGTGCCAATAGAGCCATTCTCCCATAGAAGGCAAGTAAACAATGGTGAGCATCTATGCTCAACAATATCAAGAAAACCTCTTATCCGATAAGGGTGCTTAACTACGTGTATGCTTGTGCAAGTGTCCTAACATAGTCCATACCAGCAAATAGGTATAAGGAAAAAGAACGGACAACACATAGAATATTTTCTCACAGCTTTCACACGATAAAGCTCACACAGGCAAGCGTACCACTACATAATATCAACAACAAGAATTCCCCTAGGCCATCACAACTCAATCACAAATCAATCCCTGACACAACCCACCTTGTCTCGCCATGTGTGCAATAGTAACATAAATGCCCGCCTTGTCTCACCACACGTGCATAACAATGTTCCCACCTTGTCTCGCCACATGCGCAACCCATATATATATATATATATATATATATATATATATATACATATCCCGCCTTGTCACGCCGCATGTACAATTATCAATAGTAACAATAGCATAACAGAAACCTCGTTCAACCCCATAATAACAACTGCATGGCAGAAACCTCGTGCATCACAATAATAACAACCGCACGGCAGAAGCCTCGTGCATCACCACAACAAGTACAACAGCAACAATGACAATAATACAAAGTACGCCAAGTAAATCAATTCAAGAACTTTAAGTCACAAGGAACGGTAGAACCAATTCACAAGGAATAACCACAGTAAAGAATGCTAGGCGTAAAAAGAACAGCTCCACAAGGGAAAAACTAATATGTAAAAACGGTCCCACAATATACATTTCAACAACAGGGAAAGCTAACATGAGTCAAATAAATCTAAATAAAACAAGTCGACTAAGATGTAGGATATTTAAAACTTCTTTTAAGGTTGAGGAAATTTCGAAGAATATTCAACAATTCAATTAAGGATAAGCAGCGGAAAGATAATCATAACCTCAATGAAGATTGAACAAATTATAGGATGAGATAATAATAATTCCAAATAAAGATAAGCAGTTATGAAAAGATAGCATAACAACAGAGGAGGTAAAATCTTCAGCTAAGTCAAATAAGAGTCAAATAGGAAATAAGAGTAAATCCTGAAAATAATTAATTCTAATTAAAGCATGTAGAGGTGAAACTAGTTAATAGGAACTTAATCAAATCAAGAACAACTTCATATTCAATGAATATAAGGACCTAAGAATCTTAAAAGGCCAACTTTTCACAAATAAGTCCAAGCACACACTCGTCCCCTCGCGTACATGGACTACAATCAACATAGAAGACTCAAATCCTAAGGGAAAAATCCCCCACACAAGGTTAGGCAAGATACTTACCTCGAACCAAGCTCAATCAGTCCGTAAGAATGCCCTTTCCTCAATTATCAGACTCCGAATGGTCCAAATCTAGCCAAACGCAAATTGCATATCATGAATACAACCATAATAGACTCATCTAATTAGTGAAATTAATATTTTAACAAAAATTCTGAAATCCGTCCTAAAAAGTCGACCCGGGTCCACGTCTCGGAATCGGGTAAAAATTGCAAAATACGAACACACATTCACTCATGAGTCTAACCATACTAAAATCATCAAATTCCGATACCATTTCGTCCCTCAAATCGTGATTTTTTATTTTGAAATATTTCTTCAAAAACCACCCTTTTCCTCAACTCAAAATACAAATTAAATGATAAAATTAAAGATAGATTCATGGAAATAAATAAATTCTAGTTGAAGAACACTTACCCAACCGATTTGCTTGAAAAACCCACAAGGAAGCTCCCAAAACCGAAGTCTAAAACTCAAAATATGAAAAAAAATGGCCAAACCCTCGACTTAATGTTTCTGCCAGGATTTCCGCATATGCGGACTAGGAGACGCACCTGCGCACTAGCATTTGCGAGAAAGAATTCGCATCTGTGAACTCAGCTGGCCAGACCTGGAACCGTATCTGCGGATTTACAGCGGCACCTGCGGCACCGCAGAAGCGAAATGGGGGAATGTAGAAGCGAGCTTCTTTGCAGATGCGATTGAGGAACCGCAAAAGCGGCCTTCGCACCTGCGTGCAAGCTTCCGCAGAAGCGAGCAAGCTCCTAGGACTCAATGATCGCAGAAGCGACCAAGCTCATGCAGAAGCGGAGCCGCACCTGCGCTCCAAGCATCGCAGGTGCAAAAACACCAGAACCAGACCTGTTCAAAACCATAAAAACATTTAAAACTCGTCTGAAACACACCCGAGGCCCCCGGGACCTCGTCCAAGCATACCAACAAGTTCCATACCCTAATATGGACTCACTCGAGGTCTAAAATCACATCAAACAATGTCGCAACTACGAATCGCACCATGAATCGAACTTATAAATTTTTAAATCTTCCAACTTCTAGAACCCATTTCGAAACCTATCAAATCAACCCGGAATGACGTCAAATTTTGCAGGCAAGTCCCAAATAACATAATGGAGTTGTTCCAACTCTCGGAATCGTATTCCGACCCCGATATCAAAAAGTCCACTTCCGGTCCAAATCTCTAAAAATTTGACTTTCGCTATTTCAAGCCTAAATCAGCTACAGACCTCGAATTCACAGTCCGGATACGCTCCTAAGTCCAAAATCACCCAGTGGAGCTAATGGAACTGACGTAACTCTATTCCGAAGTCGTCTTCACATAGTTCCAACTACAGTCAAAATCTTAAAACTTAAGCTTCTGTTTTAGGGACTAAGTGTCCCAAATTACTCCGAATCATCCGGTAACTGAATTCAACCACGCACGCAAGTCAATACACATAATATGAAGCTACTCAGGGCCTTATGCCGCTGGACGAGACTTAAATTCTCAAAGTGACCGGCCGGGTCGTTACAACTAGAGTTGTAATCAAAGAAACCTTGAGCTCTTAATAGCTCTCCTCACACTCACCAAACCATCTTAAAGGAGCACCCTTCTGAGTCAACTTGGTCAATAGTGTTGCAATAGATGAAAACCCCTCCATAAAGCAGCGATAGTAGAACGCCAAACCTAGGAAACTCCAGATCGCTATAGCTAAAGTGTGTCTAGACCTATTTTAAACTACCTCAATATTCTTAGGATCCACCTTTATGCCATCACTAAATACAACATGACCTAGGAATGCAATTGAGTCCAACTAGAACTCACACATCAAAAACTTGGCATGAAACCATTACTATTATTATAACTATAATATAGAAATCCGTTTTGTTTTCAATCTAAATTAAGCTAGGAGTCTCATTAACCAACCACTACTTTGAATTGACATAAATCTGACGACCCTTTAAAGTTTGAAGTACAATTCACAAGTGCTGCTCATGCTCCTCTCCACTATAAAAATAAACTAGAATATCATCAATGAACACACTCATTAAGGAATCCAAATAAGGCTTGAACACCGAGTTCTTCAAATCTATGAAAGCTGCCAGAGTATTAGTCAAACCAAATAACATCACAAAAAACTCATAATGACCATAACGAGTCTTAAAAGTTGTCTTTGGGACATTCAATTCTAATCTTCACCTGATGGTGGCCAGATCTCAAATTAATCTTGGAGAACACTTTGGCACCCTGACGTTGGTCAAACAAATCATCAATACGAGGCGATGGATACTTGTTCATGATAGTGACCTTGTTTAACTGTCGATAATCAATGCACTTCCTCATAAAATCATCCTTATTCTTCCTAAATAACACCGACATAGCCAAGGAGAAACACTCGGCCTAATGAATCCTTTATTAAGCAAATTCCACAACTGCTCCTTCAATTCCTTTAACTCAGCTGGAGACATATGTTATGGTGAAATAGAAATGGGTTGAGTGTCTGGTACGAAATCAATGCAATAGTCAATATCCTGATAAGGCGTATGCCGGGTAAATCAGCCGGAAACACGTCCGAAAACTCTCTCACAACTGACACTGAGTTCATAGAAGGAACCTTCATACTAGAATCTCGAATGTAAGCCAAATATGCTAAACACCCATTCTCAATCATGCGTTGAGCCTTCAAGAATGAAACCACCCTACTAGTAGAATGTCCAAGGGTCCCTCTCCACTCTAATCTAGGCAATCCCAGCATAGCTAAAGTCACAGTCTTGGCATGAAAATTCAAGATAGCATGATATGGGGAAATAAATCATTACCAAGAATAACCTCAAAATCTACCATATCCAACAATAAAAGGTCAACTACAATATCAAAACCATTAATAGCGACCACAAAAGGCTGATACAGGCAATTGACTACTATAGAATCCCCAACCGGTATAGACACAAAAATGAGAATATCAATAAATAACAAGGAATACTCAACTACGATGTAAAATATGAAGACACGTATGAACAAGTAGAACCCGGACCAAACAATTGTCACACCCCGAACTTGGGGGGCGAGACCGGCACCCGGTGCCTCACCTATCCTTGCGTACCAACTTGCGACTAAGGGATTATGAACATATAATTTCATACTTTGGCCATGGGACACATTGCAAGACAATTGCTAATGCTGACTAAACATCAATATAATGCTGTGCCGACAAGGCCGTCATAACTACTACAGCTGGCAGACCAACAAAATATACATAAAAGGCCTACAAGCTCAAAATACTGCACTAACTGATAGGATATGTCTACAAGCCTATACTGATGGATATACTATTATCGAAACAGGGGTCCAACCTACTCATATCATATATACATATATACACAATATGTACATAAAGCTCTAGACCCGGCAACTACGAAGGGCATGGAGCTTACCGATCAAGCTGAACTCGGGCAATACCTAATGAGGAGGTCTACCCATATGTCTGTCTAAACCTGCACGTATGAAATGCAGCGCCCCTAGAAAAAGGACGTTAGTACGAAATAATGTACCGAGAATGTAAGGCAATATACTGAAAGTTAAAACTGAACTGATAATATAATAACTGAAAGTAACCAGGAGTCAAAGATAATCTGAAGATATGCTCACATGTTGATATTGACTCAACTCTCTCAATATAGTAAGTAAAATAGTTGTTCGGCCTTATAAGGCTCGATATATATAACTGCTCTGTCGTAGTAGGCTCGCTCATAGGCGCTCGGCCATACTAGGCTCTGTATCTCGGCCAATTGGGCTCACTCATAGGTGCTCTACCACAATAGGCTCGGTATATAACTTACCATCTGATCAGAGGTTTTCCAATAGGGGCCTGCCCATCGATTATAGCTCGATGGTAATGAAAATATTATAATACTGTATATATATGCTCTCTGCTCTCTTGACTGGAAGAAGACAATACTCAATTAAGTATGAAGTTCCGATAAGGAGAATACTGTAATTTATGAGACTAGGATAATGTATATAAATTCGGGAGTATGAACTTCTCTTTATGCCTCATTATCAAACACATGTAATTATGAGATCATGCCAAAATTAAGGAAGGGCTTAGCCTTAACATACCTGAGCCGGTTCTCTTGGCAATCCCTCTAATACACATCAATTGCGACAACATGTAATCGACAAGATCGGAGTAGGGAAGAATCTGTATGATATTCTTGAGAAAGATTGTAAGGTACTCCCTTAGAATCAAAATCTCACGTTGCGATAACATTAGATAGACTTCGTATGAAATATTTGAATCAATTTTGTTGTTATTGCAACATTAGCTTTGCTGAAGCTTTAAGAATGAGAATTCCATCCGTTAGCTAACTTGGCATCCAACTTGCTGGTCTAATTCTAAAGTGGAAAGCATGCCATAACTCATCATCCAAACCAAGTTATATTACCACTAAATCTCCAAGTTATTCCATAATGTGGCTGGTCTAATTTTTCAAGTTATATTACCACTAAAGAAACCAAAATCCAAGGAATGTTTCACGTGTAAACAAGGCATGTTGTGTCTTATGACTCATCATTCATATTGGTGCCACTTTGGCTTAGCTTAATGCCAAGTGGCAGCCCCAACAAGGATCCTTATCCACTCATTTTCTTATTTAACTATTTAATTTTCCACTAATCCAATAATTACCTAATTATTTACATAATTAAGAATTATCTCAAATTACTTAAAATACTACTCACTTTTAACACACTTTGTATACCTTACTATTATGGTCATGTGGTACATTGTATGGCACTAGTACATAAATACCGGGTATTATATCTCGGACCGTATTTTATCCCAACTTATCAAATTTCAACGAAACTCATTTTTTTCGATTTGCTTACCCTCTCACTTTCATGAATTTACTTATCCCTTGTTTGAAATAGCATAATACTTATAATCCCAAAATAATCTCATTCCCGAGCTTACGTCAATTAAAATTTGACAAAACTTTAACGTACAAAAATGCGAGATGTAACATCTCATTTTCGAGCTTTCATCAATTTATTTATGGCGTACTTTCACGTACAAAAATATATGGGGTGTAACAACAATATTGAAGCATCTCTATGACATACTTAGATAATACTTGTGATGATTGCATCCGACGACTCTACCTCGGGCATACCAGAAAATGCATAACAACGGTGCTAAGCCCCACCAACCTGTCCTCCTCCTCTAGGACAACCCCTAGCTGGATGACCTCCACCTATAGCTAGCTGGCCCCTACCACAACCGGAGAGGCGGGTGGCACAACAACCAGTGTCTAAATCATAGCATGAGTATCCTGTTGTGGCATACTATTCTGCAACCCGGGGGAAAACCCCTTGATGTGCCTCGTATCACCACACTCATAACAACCTCCCTACTAACGCGGGGTTGTAGAGTCTGAAGCTGTCCTTGATGACCCGACTAGCCATCATACAAAACTTTGTATCGGTGGTGCACTAATATGAGCCTGAGATACACTGAATAATGGCTTCCTTGAGTAAGAACCATAAGTACTATGTCTGCCTGAAGTACCATGAGAAACCTGGAGTGTTGACTGAACCAGCATGAGTAAATGGCCTCTACCAAAATAACCCCTGCCTCCAAATGAGGCAGCACTTAAACCACCAAATTGACGATGCCTCTTATTAGGTGTTGCCTCTCTCCCATGGTTGCGAATGCGCTCAATCCTCCTAGTGATCTCAACTACCTGGGTGAAAGAAGTCTCAGTCTTATCCTTTCTCGACATATAAAGCTTGATACCATAGGCAAGACCCTCTATGAACCTCTGCACCTTCTCTCTCTCTCTCTGTAGGGATCATGACAGCTGCATGGTGAGACAAATCCACAAACCTCATCTTATACTAGGTGACCATCATACCACCCTACTGAAGACGCTCAAAACGGCTGCGTAGCTCATCTCTTTAAGTAAGAGGAATGAATTTCACCAAGAACAACTGTGAAAAATAGGCCCATATAAGATGAGGTGATCATGTTGGCCTACCCATCTCATAAGTCTGTCGCCACCTCTTGGATGAACCATACATCTGAAAGACAATGAAATCAACTTCATTGAACTAAACTAGTACCAAATTGCGTAGAATCGCATGACAATTGTCTAAGAAGTCTTGGGAATCCTCTAAAGATAAACTGTTGAAGTGAGAATGAGGTAACTTATGGAACTTATCCATCATCTTCAACTCATCAACTGACATCGTGGGACTAACTTCAAGCTGCAAACTAACAATAGGTTGAACAACCCCAACTGGTAACACTCCTGGGGTCTGACATTCATGAGCAATCTACTCTATAGTATAAGTAGCGGGACTGAGCTTTTCCCTCGGCCCGCGAAGTGGTCAGTGTCATAGGAAGCACATCTGTCTGAGCCTTACTCTTTATAAGGCCAACCATACGGACAAAAGTGTCCTAAAGTACTGGAGTAGCAATACATCCCTTAGGACATGTATTGACCCCATTGGATCAACCTGAGTTGAAATCTCATCATTTGGGTCAATTTGGGGCTCGATAAACACTGCCCTAGCAGGAGCGTGAGTAGTTGTAGGTGTTGTTGCACATGTCCTGGGCTGGGATCCATCTCTGCCCCTACCCTAGCCTCTACCACTACCTTTACCCCTCGTAGCGGCTATGACCTAGTGCTCTGGCTCCTAATTTGTTATGGTGAAACATATGTCTTCACCATCTGTGAGAAAATAAGAGAAGAATTATTCAAACTTTTGGACAGAACAAAGTCGGACGATAGATAAAGAATGTAAGTGAAGTTTTCTAAAGCCTTATAGCCTATCAAAGATAAGTACAGACGTTTCCATACTGATCCTCAAGAGTCTACCAAGCTTGCTCATGACTCGTGAGACCTATGCAACCTAGTGCTATGATACCAACTTGTCATGACCCAAAATCCCTACCAAAGGGTCGTGATAGCATCTAATACCGCTTGCTAGGCAAGCCAACAATTAATAGAAATAAAGGAAAAAAACTATGCATGAAGCAACATGATATCATAATAAAGATAAAACTCAGTTGTATAGAACAAGACTAAAACCAAACATCCATCTAAAACTTCCCAAAACTAGTGTCACTGAGTTACTACATAATTACTAAATACAATATCTAAATAATAAATACACTGTTTGGAATAAATAAAAAGTAACAAAACAAAAAGAAAGGTGACTTTAAAGCCTGCGGACGAGAGTGCAGCACTAGCTCGAATCTCCTTACAAAACAAGTTAGTCCGTCCTCTGCACAAAAAGTACAAAAGTGTAGTATGAGTACAACCGACCAATGTACTCTGTAAGTGTCGTGCCAAACGCAATGAGGTAGCATCAAGGTTAAGACAAGACACCAACATATAAATTTGTGCATTAAATAAGCATGAGAATGAACAAGAAGATAGCGGATAAACCAACATTAAGAGAGATAATAAGAGAAATTTGCGAGAAAATATTAAAATGATCAACTAAAGGAAATAATCAACATGGTCCTAAAAAGTCACAACCAATCATTTTTCCATAACTCAAATCCAAAAGAACAAGATGATAACCGTGTTACCACATAGCTGAGTTCACAAATTCGCTTAAACAATGAGGGAGTAAAAGATATCATACCAAAAGCATGAAATGCCCATCATGCATATACCTCTAATCCTTGCTACACGAGAACACTCATCGTACATATATAACTCATCATCACCGCATGAAAATAGTCGTCGTGCAATATCTCTCAACCTCACAGCACGGATGCACAAATCATGCATAATCACTCATCCTCAAGGAACGAAGCAACCGTTGTACAATTCACTCTTTCTCACTTAGCATAAACATAAAAATAGTACCAAGCAAGGTGGGTAGCACAAGCAATATCAAGAAGAGTGATTGAACATAAATCGCCACATGAAAAATAATCATCACTTTTGTACCAATAGACAAATCATCATTTTAATAGTCTTAATGTCCAATATCACAACAAGATCAACATAGCTATTATTTTAAATAAGAACAGTTAAAGAATTTCACCATCTAATTAGAGCATGAAAGAAATAATACATAAAATAACGAACTATAAATAAATCTAGTTCTACTCGCATGCTTAACCCATAGCAAATACATATACACTCATCACCTTGCACATACGCCGCCCCCAACACATATAACAAATAGCAAATAGACCCAATTATATCCTATTTATCTCAAATCAAGGTTAACCAGGACACTTACCTATTTCCGACACAAATCACCCCTCCAACTACCGCCTTTCCTTTAGTACAAACCTTCAAACCATTTGAATCTAGCCAACTAATACTCAAATAAGTTAAAACAAGTTTTAGAAAATACCCAGTACTAAAAAGGTTCGATCTTTAATATATTTGAAAAAGTCAACAAAAAATCAACAACGGCCCACTTGGTCAAAGTCTAAAATTATGATAAAATCCCGATTGTCCATTCGCCCTCGAGTCCAAATATGTGTTTTGTTTCGAGATCTAACCTCAAATCGAGGTCTAACTCTCTAAAATCTCAAATCCTAAGTTTCTATTCAAAAATCTTATTTTTACTCTATGAAAATATAGATCTGTGGACGAAATTATATGAAAAGCAATGAAAATTAATCAAAATAAGTTAAAGTTGCTAACCATTGAAGTTGGAAAGAAATTGCTCTCTAAAATTACCTCTAGGTGAAGTCTAGGTCTAAAAAATGGAATAAATCAGCTCATCCCGAAATCCCCTATTTTCACCGAGCTGCAGATATCCTAATTGTAAACCACATGGTTGCAATTATGAAGTGGCATCTGAGGCTCAGTAGTCGCAAATGTGACACCTTCATCGCAAATGCGAGAGTCGCAAATGCGGCACCAGCTTTGCAATTGTGAAGCTTGCCCTTCCCAGCCCCTCATCGAAAATGGGAGGTAGGTTTTGCAAATGTGAACCTCGTATTTTTAGTAGACCATTACAAATGTGATATCTGCAACACCAGCAAATCCCAACTGTATAAAATCAGTTTGAAACCAATCTTAAACTCACCCGAGCCACTCTGGCCCCATTCCTAATATCCACACAAGTATATAAACCTCATACGAACTCACTAGTTAAGGTCAAAATACCCAAAATAATATCTACAATCAAGAATCAAGCATCAAAACTCAAAGATTTTCAAAGTTCATAAACTCATTTTTTTAACTTTTCATAGTAAGCGTCAAAACGGCCTCGGGTCACTCGAGACCCCAACCAAACATGCGTACAAGTCCAAAATCATCATATGAACCTACCATAATTATTAAAATACCGATTCAATATCATTTACTAATATTATTGATTGTGGTCAACTCTAACAACTTTTAGTTCAAAATAAGATTTTTTATGAAAAATCACATTCAAAACTTTCTGAAAATCAAAACGACCACGCACGCAAGTCATAAATTATCAAATTAGGCTATTCAAAACCTCAAAATACTAAATATAAAGCTAGAACTTAGTACAACCTATCAGATCGTTACCAAAAGATTTTAAATTAGTTTGAGTATCGGCTGGTAAGTCTATTGAGAATGTATATTTTACACTGGATTAGATTTGCTTATATAGTATAACATTTACTATGTATATACCATATTGAAGGATTTTACATCATCTAGAAGGTTGTATATTGCATAAGGAACTAATTTCATCATATTTGATAGAGTAACGGCTCACCATGTGACTATGGCAATTATGTCAGGTAGTTTTAGTGCACGAGCTAAGATGGGTTGAGTTTTATTAATCGTTTCAGAAAAAACAAATAAATTAAGTTGTATAGATACTCAGAGACTTATTGAAAAATAATATCACATGTTCGAGGAGTCATTGAGTTGTAAGTTGCTTTTCTACAGATTTGACATATTTGAGTTGTTAATTATATGGTGCACAAACTATGTCGTTTGAGGTTTTAGGTGAAATTTTGTATGAGTTGTTGATCGAGTAATTTGTACTGGATGAGAAGAAGTTAATGGACCTAGAATTTGTACTATCACATTTGGATAAGATATGTTATGAAAATGAATGCTATCGGGCAGCTCAAAACAAGCAATGATTCTTGCCGGACGAGAGAAATCCATAATTTATTAATATGATGGGTGGTTATGAGTTTTTACAGGTTTTTTACATCATTAGCAGTATTGTAAAGGCTTGAAACATGGATCTATTTAAGTTAGGGCATTTTGACCGTTATCGGGTTGGGCAACAAGCAGTTATTGTGACCAAGAGGCATGTATATGGATATGAAGGGTGCGTTATAAATCGTGTAGTTACACCTCGGTAGTTCATTTATGACTCGATATAGGTTATTGAGACTGACTTAGTATGACTCGATAGTTCATTATGGTAGGCAAAGCTTATCCTATGCTACTAAAGACTTCTTGAAATATTTAGTGTTACTATTCCGTAGAAATTTCCTGCATACTTGTTCAATAGTGAACAATATTTGATGCAAATTTGTTGAATAACAATAAGAACACTTCTAATGAGTTGTAGTCGCCTGCATAAGATAAGAACTTAGCAGTGCAAGAGGTTACTCTCTCTATCATCTTATCTATTAGTGATTGATAGCCATATAGACAATCTTTTTAAGCTCAGGGGACCCCTGAATACCTAAAAGGAAGGGATCCAATAGAGAATCCTGGTGCCCGGATTATATCCTGAAGGACAACATTTGGCACACCACCAAAATAGAGTGAACTCTTCCCTTGATTTACTACCAAGTCAGATGCCAAAGAAAACTACTGAATTTATTTAAAAAGAAGCTTAACAAACACCATTTCCCCTATAAAACAACAATAGGTCATCAACAAATCCTAGCCGAATTGTATTCTATTTAGCATGCCTTGTATTAAAGTTGAAATTTGGTTTATATTTCAACGTATTTTGTATTCTACTAAGCTATTTCATGACTAGCACAAACAAAAATGGTGACAGGGATCACCCTGTCTCACTCCTATTTTAGTAGAAAAAGGGACAATTGAATTACAATTAATTACTATAGAATATGAGATAGTTGACTCACGAATCATGATCCACTAAACAAATATCTCTAGCAAGTTCGGAGCATTTGGAATTTATTCAAGGAAAACTTATTCTATAAAGTCACTGTTATAAGAAATTATAGTGGATGTCTATCTTCCTCCATGATCTTGCTCTCAAATGCTTAATGACATATTCAATGACACATTTCTTTATTTTTCATGCATATATAAAGACATTGTAATAGATGGAAAGAACACACAATTGAAGAAGAAATAAGAATCTCTCATTTGTTTCTTTCTATATCTCTTAGCTTGTTTTTCCTTGTTCTATATTGTTACTTTAAGCTATATTTCATAACGCGTTATCAGCACGAGACTCTACCGTCTCAAGAAGCTCTTTGAGAAGACTAAGGTATAATTTTTCTCCTCTTTTAATTATAACTGATATTATGAAAAGAAAGTTTGTTGCCCTTGATATTTCAGACTAGAACTATATGACATTGGTGTTGGATGCTGAAATACATTTAGATGCAATGAGTCTTGGAGACGCCGTTAAAGATAGAAATAAAGCATCTACCCAATATTGTGCTAAGGCTTTGATTTTCTTGTGCCATCACCTTAATAAAGGGTTGAAAATAAAATATCTCACATTCAAAGATCCACTTGTTTTGTGGAATGGCTTAAAGGAAAGATATGACAACTTAAAGTTGGTCACTCTTCTACAAGCACGATATGATTGGGCTCATCTGAGGCTCCAAGACTTTAAGTCTGTTTCTGAATATAATTCTGCGATGTTCAGAATTACTTCTAAATTGAAACTCTGTGTAGATAATACCACTAACTATGATATGCTTGAAAAAACGTTCACAACGTTTCATGCCTTCAATATGGATTTGCAACAGCAGTATCGAGAGAAAGGTTTCAAGAAGTACTCTGAGTTGAATTCTCTTCTCCTTGTGGCTGAACGAAACAACGACTTGCTTATGAGAAATCACGAAAATCGATCCAGTGGGTCTACACCATTGCCTAAAGTGGATGAAGTGTATTCTCATTATGCTAAGTGTGGAAAAGGTCGTGGCCCTGTTCATAGCCATGGTCGTGGCCATGGACAAGGAAGAAATTTTTCTAGTGTTAATCATTCCCCAAAGAAACATAA
Organism: Nicotiana tomentosiformis; assembly: GCF_000390325.3. Taxonomy (NCBI): domain Eukaryota; kingdom Viridiplantae; phylum Streptophyta; class Magnoliopsida; order Solanales; family Solanaceae; genus Nicotiana; species Nicotiana tomentosiformis. The sequence continues at coordinate 37,887,652 of NC_090820.1, read as the reverse complement.
CTTCCAAAAGTGGAAAGGGAAAGATGAGAAGCCAAAAGCAAAGAGTTCAGAAACTGAATGTTATCATTGCGGTGGAAAAGGGCATTGGAAAAATATTTGTCGCATACCAAAATATTTGGTTGAGCTTTATCAAGCATCTCTAAAGAATAAAGGCCTTGGAGATAATTTTGTCCATGACAATGAATTTGGCATCACCCACTTGGATATGACAGATTTCTTTTAGTATCCTGATGAAAAAATAAACCACTTAATCGGTGATGGATTCGTGGTTAAAGATGATTGAGTAGTTTGATTTTTATATTTGCCTATTCGTAGTAGCTAATGAATAAACATCATGTAATTTTTATTGCACTTAATAATACTGCTTATGTAGTTCTTACAAATATATGTATTTCCGAAAAAAAAATTAAATGAAGATTCAATGTTTCACAAATCTTACAAATGAGGGGTAATATCTAGTTAATTAGTATCCTAGTTTAAGGGATCTTTTAACACTTTTGATTTTTATTTTCGTTACTTTAATTCTCTTTAAGAAAAAGTTTACAAGCAACCTGGAACAACTTTTCTAACTTGACCCTCAATTCCCATCTTCCTTTAAAAACAAAATCTAGTACATCTGTACCTCAATTTTTTCACGTACATGGATAAAATATTAGAAATAAAGAAAAGAGAAGCAGCTAAGTATGTTCTTTTCTTACACGGATCAATTCTTTTTCATGCAATGTGTAGGAAAATATAAATAATTTATACATGTAAATAATTTTGTTGTAGTTGTCATATGTTCAATGTACTTATAACTGTATTATTTTTGCTACGTAATTATTTGTATCATAATTAAAATTTGTTCGAAATTGCATTAAAAGGTCACTATTGAATCATTGGTTTAACTTTATTTTATTTTTTCCCTCTAAAAATAGTAATATTTATTCATATACTTCTTTTTGTATGTCAAACCATGGGAAACAAATATCGATATCTCTCAAAGCAAACTTGGATCAAAGTTCAATTGTAAAAATATTTGCTTAATTGATTCATGTACGACACATACAATATTCAAAGAGAAGAAATATTTCTCTCATTTAAGTATGTGTAAGGCAAATGTTACTATAATTTCTGGTAGTAGTAATCTAATTGAAGGCTCTGGAAGAGCTACTATAACTCTGCTTAATGGAACAATACTTATCATAAAGAATGCAATATTCTCCTCCAAGTCCAAGAGGAATTTGTTGAGTTTTAAAGATGTCCGCCGAAATGAATTTTATATTGAGATAATAGATGAGAATAATCTCGAATATCCCATTATTACCATGAATGTCTCTAGCCAGAAAAGAGTTATTGAGAAGTTCCTATCTTTTTCTTGTGGCATGTATTGGACAAGAATTAGTGAAATTGAGGCACATTCTAACGTAAACCAAAAGGTTACTGATTCCAATACTTTTGTACTTTGGCATGATCGATTGGGACATCCTGGATCAATTATGATGAGACGAATTATAGAAAACTCAAATGGACATCCATTAAAGAATTGAAAGATTCTTTTAAATAATGAATTTCCTTGCACTTCTTGTTATCAAGGCAGGTTAATTATTAGACCATCACTAACAAAGGTTGGGATTGAGTCCCCTGCGTTCTTAAAATGTATACAAGGGGATATTTGTGGACCTATTTACTCACCTAGTGGGTCGTTTAGATATTTTATGGTCTTAATAGATGCATCTTCTAGATGGTCTCATGTGTGCCTTTTGTTATCTCGCAACCTGGCGTATGCAAAATTAATGGCACAAATAATTCGATTACAGGAACAGTTTTTCGATAATTCAATTAAGTCTATTTGACTTCATAATGCTGCTGAGTTTTCATCCCAAACATTTCATGATTATTGCTTATCAATTGGGATAAAAGTAGAACATCACGTAGCTCATGTTCACACTCAAAATGGCCTTGCAGAGTCTTTGATTAAATGTGTGCAATTGATAGCAAGACCATTACTCATGAAAACGAGATTACCCACTTCTGTTTGGGGTCATGCCATTTTTCATGTTGCAACGCTAGTTCGTCTTAGACCGACAAATTATCATAAATATTCCCCGTTGCAATTAATTTTGGGTCATGAACCTAATATATCCCATTTAAGAATTTTTGAGTGCACAGTATATGTGCCTGTAGCAAAGCCATATCGCACCAAGATGGGTCTCCAAAGAAAGCTAGGAATATATGTTGGGTTTGAATCGCCCTCCATTATTCGCTACCTCGAAATATTAACGGAGATTTGTTCACTGCTAGATTTGCGGATTGTCGATTTGATGAGGCATTTATCCCAAAATTAGGGGAAGAAATTGGTGAAATCAAACGAAAAATTTTGTGAAAAAATCCATCATTTGTCTCATCTTGATCCATGTGCCTCTATTTGTGAAAAAGAGGTGTAAAAGATTATTCATTTGCAGAAAATAACAAATCAAATGTCAGACGCATTTACGGATCTGAAAAGAATAATGAAATCACATATCCCTGCAGAGAATGTTCCAATCCATATTGATGTCCCTGCTGGAAAATCTTCTAGTGTCATAGCTAATGAGTCAAAAGCACGCCTAAAGCGTGGCGGACCATTGGGTTCTAAGGATCGAAATTCTAGAAAAGGGAATGAGAAAAATGAGGTACAAAGATATAAGGCACACCTTGTTGCACAAGGATTTTCACAAAGGTTTAGTATCGATTATGAAGAGATGTATTCTCATGTTATGGATGCTATAACGTTCCGTTATCTCATTAGTCTTGCTGTCCATGAAAAGCTTGACATGCATTTAATGAATGTGGTTACAGCCTACCTTTACGGATCACTTGATAATGAGATATACATGAAAATTTCCGAGGGTTTTAAAATGCCTGACGCATATAATTCAAAGTCCCGAGAAATGTTTTCAATCAAATTGAAAAGATTTTTGTATGGTCTAAAGCAATCATGAAGAATGTGGTATAACCACCTTAATGAGTATTTATTAAAGGAAGGTTATATAAATGATATCATTTGTTCATGTGTTTTTATAAAGAAAATAACATCGGAGTTTGTTGTACTTGTTGTATATGTTGATGACATAAACCTTATTGGAACTCCTACAGAACTCCAAAAGGCAATTGATTATTTAAAGAAGGAATTCGAGATGAAAGATCTCGGAAAGACAAAATTATGTCTTTGTTTGCAAATTGAACATTTAGAAAATGAGACTTTTTTTCATCAATCCGCCTACATAGAAAAGGTATTGAAACGGTTTTACATGGATGGAGCACATCCATTAAGTACTCCGATGATTGTTCGATCACTTGATGTGAATAAAGACCCGTTCCGACCTCAAGAAAAGAATGAAGAACTTCTTGGTGCTGAAGTATCATATCTTAGTGCAATTGGTGCACTAATGTATCTTGCTAATACTACAAGGCCTCATATAACTTTTCAATTAATGTCTTAGCAAGATATAGCTTTGTTCCTACCTGGAGGCATTGGAATGGAATTAAACACATATTACGTTATCTAAAAGGGACTACCGATATGAGTTTATTTTATGGCAATGATTGAAGTCCGATCTTGTTGGTTATGTTGATGCTGGGTATTTATCTGACCCACACAATGCTCTATCTCAAATAGTTTATATGTTTACATGTGGGGGCACTGCAATATCTTGGCGATCGACTAAGCAATCAATCGTGGCTACTTCATCTAATCATACTGAGATAATTGCTATTCATGAAGCAAGTCGAGAATGTGTATGGTTGAGGTCTATAATACACCTTATTCGAGACAAATGTGGTTTGAAGTGTGACAAACTACTCACAATTTTGTATGAAGACAATGCAGCATGCATAGCCCAATTGAAGGGAGGATTCATAAAAGGAAATAGTACAAAGCACATTTTACCAAAGTTATTTTTTACACATGATTTTCAAAAGAATGGTGATATCAATGTGCAGCAGATCCGTTCAACTGATAATATGGCTGATTTGTTCACCAAATCTCTACCGACGTCAACCTTCAAGAAACTAGTGTACAAGATTGGGAAGCGAAGGCTAAAGGATGTGAATTGATCCTCTCATCAGGGGGAGTTAATACGCGGTGTACTCTTTTTTCCTTACAAATTTTGTCCCACTACGTTTTTCTTGTAAGGTTTTTAATGAGGCAACCAAAAAGTGTATTTCTAAATATGTGTACTATTTTTCCTTCACTAGGATTTTTTTTTTCCTATTAAGGTTTTAACAAGGCACATTATCTATAGACATCCAAGGAGGGTGTTATAAGAAATTATGGTGGATGTCTATTTTTCTCCATGATCTTCCTCTCACATGCTTAATGACATATTCAATGACATATTTCTTCATTTTTCATGCCTATATAAAGGCGTTGTAATAGATGGAAAGAACACACAATTGAAGAAGAAATAAAAATCTCTCCTCTCTATATCTCTATATCTCTTAACTTGTTTTTCCTTGTTCTATATTATTACTTTGAGCTATATTTCATAATAGTCACGGGCTTTTTGAATGTCAATTTTGAGCAAGCATCTAAGTGACACCACTTCCTCACATATCCTTTTACTAATGCATGGATAAGGATAATATTATCCATTATGACCTCTCCAGATACAAAGGCAGCCTAATTACTATCAGTTAGACTATTAATAACCCCATGTAGTTTAGTTGTGAGCATTTCGAATATGATTTATAAACAGTCTGAACAACAAAAAATGGGTCTATATTGTTTAAATGATGAGGTTTTTAACTTTGGAAGGTGGTCGACATTCAGTTAATTGGGCGGTATAGTAGCTTATTAGTATAAAAGAAGTTCAAACCAGCATCAATTACCTCATCACCAATTAATGGGCCAGGTCTTTTGAAGAAGAAAGAACTGAAACCATCATCCCCTGGAGCTTTAAGATCATCAATCACCTCTAAAAATTGCCAAAGCCCTGGTCAGTAGATGGCCCTTCTTAATAATATTTAACTGCATAGTAGGTAATGAGGAACTTGCAAGCCCAAGTAAATTATTGTAGAACCCAAGAATCTCATCCTTTATCCCCTTTTCGACTGAATTAGATAACCCGATTTTGCAACACGTGACTTTATCTGATTCTATGCTCTCCTATTCTTTATGCTATAAAAAAGAAGCTGAATTTGAGTTACCTAATTTGAGCCACTACGCTCTCGTTTTGTGCTTGTAGCTGTTTTTCTCTATTAGATCTCATTTTTCAAGTCTTAATGTTAACTCTTTCTCTACTTCAAATTTTTCAGAGGTTTGATCGTAGTTGCTTATATGCTGTTGCAATGTTTGCAGGTTACTTCTGATACTTTTAATTTTGTCTGTTAATCTTGTGAATTCCTTTATATTCAGAGTTTTGTTTGGTATTCTTTAACTTTAGCCAAACTCCTTTCATGTACATTTCAGTATTAGAAGTCCTCCTCCAGCTCTCATCTACCACCTTTCCAAATTTAGGATGTTCTGCGAGTCAATTCAAGAACCTGAAAGATATTGGTGTTTTCCTCCTATGCCTCCCCAATTCAATGTTCAAAGGAGAATGATCTGAAAAATATGAATTTAGTACATGCACCTATGTAGGAGGAATAGAGTTCATCCAGTCTATATTAACTAAAGCCAAGTCTATTGTTGAAGACATGGATATTAGTCTATGTGAATGTTCTTTCTACTATTTGTAATTTAGCCATTCTAGATTCTTCCATAAATTGCTGAAATCTCTGGTTTCAGAGTCCTAAACCATAGTACCATACATTGCATCCTCAACTTCTAGGAGTGCATTGAAGTCCCTCATTCCAGGTCAAGGCCCTTAGTGTCTGGTCTCCATATCTCTAAGCTTACCCAATAGTTCCCTTCTATCATGTAGTATATGCAAGCCATAGAAAACAGTGAGTTGAAAGTCTAAGCATGTATGAACAAGCTAACTGCAGCGTAAAATTGTCACGACCTCAATCCACCTCCGTAGGATATCGTGAAGGCACCTAATCTTTAATATTAGGTAAACCTAACATACATAAAGAATTAACGGAAATTGTAATAAACTTCCAATTAAACCAATAGCTATCATAAAAAGGACTCCACAATACAGCTAAAAATAACACCCAAAATCTTATGGGACCGAGTCATAAGCTCTACCCGAGTATACTGAAACATCCCTAATACATCAGTATGTATAATAGGAGTATGCGATAGAAACTAAGATACAGGGTGACTCCGAGGCCTGCGAACGCCGATAGGTATACCTTGAAGTCTACCACGCTTTCTCTCCTTCAAAATAATGCTCTGAACACGAAAGTGTGCAGTTCCGCCCCCTTCTCCCATGCTAAGTCACAGGCAGCGCCTCGAAAAGCACAGACGAGCTACATGCAGGGAAACTTGCACGTGTGGTTCTGGCCGGAGACCCCGGTATATTGTACTAATATGTGTAGGATCCTGTAATTCGAGTGAGATTGTCATGGCGCAAAAGCAGATATGGTCCGGTATTCCCTTGTTCCATGTATTGGTTATGTTCTTTATATCTCGTCTAGCAGAAACTAATAAGCTCAACTCATGGATGCCTAGGCTGGTATGACGTACTTGAATCTGCACAAAAAGATATAAAAAAATATAGTATGAGTAGACCACAACGGTACCCAGTATGTATCAAACCTAACCTCGATAGAGTAGTGATAAGGTTAGGTCAAGACACCTACTGAAATAAATAAAGAACCTGAACATGTGTGGTACAATATAATAATGGGAACAAGGAATCAAACAATGAAGAAATACAACAAGATAAGCTGCACCGAAAGTTAAGGCAATAAAGGCATCAAGGGAGGAAACATATAATAAGAACGCCAAGGAAGCGATGCAAACAAAACGCAAGTGATGTATCTCGAGGTACCGCCTCGTATCTCATTTCACAATCATAATCACAATCTTTCCTTATATCACCGTAGGAGCCTTGCATTTAGTTTTAAAAATTATTTTTCCCGAAATATCTACCCACATTTTAGCCCACCTTATCTTACCGCGTGACTTCAAATATTTTTCCTACTAGCAACACACGTATCTAGCCCATCTTATTTTACCGTATGCGTATCAACCCATATCCTTATATCACCGGATGCGTATTAATATCATAAAATATCACAAATCGCACATCAAGTACCCAATACCACAAATTGCCAAGGAAGTCAACAATAACAATGTTTCCACAATAAATAGCCCATGACTCAACCACAATGTATACAAGAGTCTCAACAATAGCAATCGAAAGTGAATAGCTCAACAAGAATGGTATTTCAACAAGTTACAACTTTGTCTCAATGTAATCACGACTTTCACAACCTCAACACCAAAATTCAACAATAAGATATTCCAAGAAATAACAATTTCAAGTAGGGTAACTCAACAATTAAATAATTAACAAGGAAATGAGAAACAGTAACTTCAATTAAGCATATAAGGGAAAATAACAAGTAAGATATGAGACAAGTATTAACAATATCAGGTGAAGCATGTAAGGATAGATTAACGATGATGAATATAATATGTTATGACAACTCAATTAAAGGCATGAAAAGAATATACATAGCTTAAATCGGTCAATTACTACATTTAGCCCATGTACCCACTTGTCACCTTGCGTACACGGCTTTCACGTACCACAATTAACACAAAATAATACCAATCCTAAGGGGTAATTCTCCCACATAAAGTTAGGCAAGACACTTACCTCAAAACACACTAACTCAATCTACTAATAAGTCTTTTCCGCGAATATCCAACTCCGAATGGCTCGAATCTAACCAAAATAACTTTATACCATAAATACAAACCATAGGAAACTATTTCAGACAATAAAGTTGTAATCTTTAAAGAAAAATAAAAAGTCAACTCAAAAAGTCAACCATGAGCTCGTATCTCAAAACTCGACCAAACTTAAAAAAATCTGAACACACATTCAATAACGAGTCCAACCATACTAAAATGAGTCAAATCCGACCTCAAATTGTCTTTCAAATCTTCAAATTTTAGCTTATGAAGTTTTCACAAATTTCCCTAATTGTTTCAACCCAAAGCACTAATTAAATGGTAAAAACAATGATGGATTCATGTATAATAATCAAATCCAAGTTAAAACCACGTAGCCCGATCAACTCCTTAAAAATATCTTCAAAAATCGCCCAAAATCGAGGTCTCTAGCTCAAAAGATGAAAAATGGAACAAAACCCTCGATTAGGAAATAATATATTGTTGCCCAGTTATTGCCTTACGCGATCGCGAAGAACAAATTCTCCCAGCTCGCAAAACCTATTATGCGATCGCGTGAACACAGTTGCGAACGTGGTGATCAGCCTTCCTCAGCTTACGCGATCGCACTCCAGGCCACACGAACACGAAGAACATCCCATGCCTCCCCACTGCCTCTCCTTCCTTATACGCGAACGTGGTCCCACTCACACGTTCGCGATGCACAAGCTCCCCAACCATCACGATCGCATCCCTGACTTCTTGAACGTGAAGAGTAAAACTCCATCAGTCACTGAGGACTCTACGCGATCGCGGTATAATCTTCGCGAACGCGATGAAGGAAACCAGACACTCAGAAAACCAGCAATCCCATTTCAAGAACAAATGGTCCGAACTCAATACGAAACATGCCCGGGGGCCCTGGGGGCCGTCCGAACATTCCAACAAGTCCTAAAACACGATACAAACTCGCTCTAAGCCTCAAATCATATCAAACAACACTAAAATCATGAATCGCACATCAATTCAAGCCTAATGAACTTATGAACTTCTAACTTCTAAAACTAATGCAGAAACATACCAAACCAACTCCGATTGACCTCAAATTTTGCACACAAGTCATAATTGACACAACAGACCTATTCCAACTTTGGATACGCCTTAAAAATAGCAGTTATTAGGTTTGAGCAGGAGTTTAACCTACATATGATCTCTAACATGATTCACGAATTCACGTAATTGTACAACATGTAAAGAATGATAGTGAGAATCACAAATATTCAAATCGGGGCATAATATAGCCTAAATTCTACCCGAACATGAATAAAACCAGGTGCATGCACATGGGCTCAACCACTCGCATGTACGCCACCCTTAGCACGTAGCCAACACCAATAACTCAGGCAATTAGTACCTCAACCAAGTTTAGGCGAGATGCTTACCTCAAACAAGTCAATTAAATGCTTTAGAAATGCCTTCCCATGCGAATCGATCTTCGAACGAATCGAATCTAACCAAAAATAACTCAATAACATTAAATAAAGCCATAGGGAATAATCCTAAACAATAGAGCTTCGATCTTTATACAAATATACAAAGTCAACCAAAAAGTCAATTCGGGCCCACATCCCGAAACCTAACCAAACTAACAAATTTTGGTTACCCATTCCAATACGAGTCCAAATATAAAAGTCTCACCCAAATTGGACTTCAAATCGGGGTTTAAAACTCAAATATTAACTCTCCAAAATATTAGTACAAGAACACCCAATTTTTCTCATTCAAATCTATGTTCCAAGTGTACAAAGCAATGGGGAATCAAGATCTAACATCAAAATCAAGTAAAGATTGCTCACCGTCCAAAGTGTTGTGAACAATCATCAAAAAATCGCCTCTAACCGAGCTCCAAGTCTCAAAATAATAAAAATGTGCTAAACCCTCAAAATTAATACAGTGCCCAGAGATTTCCACTTCTGTGGACAAATCCATCGCATATACGACCTCACTTCTCCGTGCCCACGCTCGCATATGCAAAAATCACTTACCTAGCCTGCCTTCGCACTTGTGATCTATCCTTCTGCATTTGCGGAACCGCTGGTGCGACACCAAAACACGCATGTGCGCAAATCCCCTGCCTGCCCATCCTCAGAGGTATACATATCAACTCTGCAGGTGCAGCTTCGCAATTGCGATGCAGCCTATTTCGTAAAAGCGACCCTATGGTTGCACATGTGATTGACCCAACTCTACACTGACTTCGCAAACACGATAAGAGCGTCACATTTGTGACATCTGAACCTCCCTTACCCTCTTCACAATTGCGATGCTGGTGCTCGCAATTGCAATAACTACAGTACCAGCAACCTTAAGCAAGTTCAAACCAATCTGAAACACATCCGAAACTCACCCGAGCCTCGGGGCTCCACATCAAGAATCCACACAAGTCTAAAAATCATACAAATTCACTTGCGCGATCAAATCACCAAAATAACATCCGGAACCACAATTCGGACATCAAAACCCATGAAATTTCAGAATGAATTCAAGAATTTCTAGAAACACAACCATGTGTCCGATTCCTATCAAACAACTCAGAATGACACCAAACTTTGCAAACAAGTTCCAAACAAAACAACTGACCTATTCCAAGTCCCGAAATACAAATCTGAACGCGATAGCCATAAAGTCAACCTAGGTCAAACTTAGGATATTTCTAAACCTTCAAATTGCTAACTTTCGGTAAAACAAGCCAAATCAACCTAGAAACCTCCGAATTCAATTCTGGACACACGCTTAAGTCCAAAATTACTATACAAACCTGTTGGAACCATTAAAATACCATTCCGGCATCGTTTTTACAAAAGTCAAACCTCGATCAACCTTTCCAACTTAAGCTTCTAAACCCAGAACCAAGGAATCAAAATCATTCTAAAACTTTCCCAAAACCAAAATAACCATCCCTACAAGTCATAAAACCACAAATACACATACGAGAAGCTTCAAAAGGGGAAAAGAGGCTCAAATACATAAAATAACTAGTCGGGTCGTTACATTCTTCCCCTCTTAAACAAACGTTCATCCTCGAACGAGGAAAGACATACCTAAAGTTCCAAAAAGATAAGAATAACGGCTATGCATATCATGCTCGGTCTCCCAAGTCGCCACCTTGATTGGTTGACCTCTCCACTAAACCTTCACTGAAGCAATGTTCTTTGACCTAAACTTCCGGACCTACCTGTCCAATATAGCCACCGGCTCCTCAACATATGTCAAATGCTTGTCAAACTGGACCGAGCTGAAGTCTAATACATGAGACGGATCGCCATAGTACTTCTGGAGCATGGAAACGTGAAACACCAGGTGAAGTCTCGATAAACTGGGTGGCAATGAAAGTCTGTAGGCCACCTCACCAACTCTCTCAAGGATATCAAAAGGACCAATATACCGAGGGCTCAACTTGCCCTTATTTTTGAACCTCATCACACTCTTCATAGGCTAAACTCTGAGCAGAACCCTCTCACCCACTATGAATGCCATATCATGAGCCTTCCGATCAGCATAACTCTTCTACCTAGACTACTTTGTATGAAGCCGCTTCTGAATCAACTTCAACTTCTCCAAAGCATCCTGAACCAAATCAGTTACGAACAACCTAGCCTCCCCAGCTTCAAACCATCAAACCGCAGAATGTCATCGCCTCCCGTATAAGGCCTCGTAAGGAGCCATCTGAATGCTCGACCTATAGTTGTTATTATAGGCTAACTTTGCGAACAGTAGAAATTGATCCTATGAACCCCCAAAATCAATAACATAGGAATGTAACATATCCTCCAAGATCTGAATAGTGTGCTCTGACTGGCCGTCCATCTAGGGATGAAATGTCGCACTCAGCTCGACCTGAGTTCCCAACTCACGCTGCACAGTTCTCCGAAAATGCAATGTGAATTGTGTGCCTCGATTAACTATAATAGACATCGGCATGCCATGAAGACAATCAATCTCCCGAATATAAATCCGAGGTAGCTGCTCTGAAGAGTAGGCAGTCGTGACTTGAATGAAGTGCTCATACTTGGTCAGTTTGTCCATAATAACCCACACAGCGTCGAACCTCTTCAAGGTCCATGGAAGTCCAACTACAAAACTCATGGTGATACGCTCCCACTTCCACTCCGGAAAATCAAGTCTCTGAAGCAAATCACCCGGTCTCTGATGCTCGTACTTCACCTACTGACAGTTCAAACACCGAGCCACATACTCCACAATATCTTTCTTTATTCTCCTCCACCAGTAGTGTTGCCTCAAATCCTGGTACATCTTTGCGGCACCCGGATTAATGGAATACCGCAAACTATGGGCCTCCTCAATAATCAACTCATGCAACCCATACATATACGGAACATAGATCCGGACCTGCATCCTCAACACGCCATCATCACCAATAGTCACCTCCTTGGCATCATCGTGTTGCACTGTGTCCTTAAGGATAAGCAAATGTGGATCATCATACTAACGTGCCTTGATGCGCTCAAACAAAGAAGACCATGAAACCAAGCAAGCAAGAACCTGGAAAGGATCCAAAATATCCAACCTCACAAACTTGTTGGCCAAAGCCTGAATATCCAAAGCTAACGGCCTCTCCCCAACTGGAATAAAAGCGAGACTACCCATGCTCTCGGCCTTCCTACTCAAAGCATCGGCCACCATATTGGCCTTCCCGAGATGATAAAGAATGGTTATAGCATAGTCCTTTAGTAGATCCAACCACCTCCACTTCCTCAAGTTCAGATCATTTTGCTTAAACAGGTGTTGTAGACTCTTGTGGTCCGTGAACACCTCACAAGACACGCCGCAGAGATAGTGCCTCCAAATCTTTAGTGCGTGAACAATGGCTGCCAACACGAAATTTTGTACTGGGTAGTTCTTCTCATGGGGATTCAACTAACGCAAAGCATAAGCAATCACTCTTCCCTCCTGCATCAATACACATTCAATACCAATCAGCGAAGCGTCAATACACATTCAATACCAATCAACGAAGCGTCACAATAAATTGTATATGAACCTGATGCTAAAGGAAAAATAGAACTGGAGTTATGGTCAAGGCAATCTTGAGCTTCTGAAAGCTCTCCTCACACTCGTCAGACCACCTGAATGGGACACCCTTATGAGTCAATATGGTCAAAGGAGCTATAATGGATGAAAACCCCTCCACAAAATGGCGATAATACCTGACCAAGCCTAGAAAACTCCAGATCTCGGTAGTAGAAGACGGTCTGGGCCAACTCTGAACTGCCTCCACATTCATCGGATCCACCTTAATCCCCTCACTAGATACCACATGGCCCAAAAATAATATTGAATCAAGCCAAGACTCACACTTGGAGAATTTAGCATATAGCTCCTTCTCCCTCAAGGTTTGGAGCACGATCCTCAAGTGTTGCTCATGATCCTCCCGGCTGCGAGAATACACCAATATGTGGTCAATGAACATGATGACGAAGGAATCAAGATATGACTGGAAGACACTATTCATCAAGTGCATAATGGATGTTGGGGCATTGGTCAGCCTAAACGACATCATCAAGAACTCGTAGTGACCAGAGTGAGTCCTGAAGGTCATCTTCGAAATATTTGAATCCCGGATCTTTAAATGATGGTACCCCGATCTCAAATCAAACTTCGAGAATACCTGAGCACCCTGAACCTGATCAAACAAATCATCAATATGCGGTAGTGGGTACTTGTTCATGATTGTAACCTTGTTCAGCTGCATATAATCAATACACATCCTCATAGAGTCGTCCTTCTTATTCACAAATAAAACTGGAGCACCCCAAGGTGAAATACTCGGTCTGATGAAACCCTTGTCAAGCAGCTCCTGAAGTTGTTCCTTTAGTTCTTTCAACTCCACTGGTGCCATATGATATGGTGGAATAAATATTAGTTGAGTGCCTAGCACCAGGTCAATACCAAAACTGATATCCCTATCGGGCGGCATGCTCGGTAGGTCTGCTGGAAACACATCTGAGAAATCTCTCACTACCTGAAGTGACTTAACGGTAGGAGTATCAGCACTGATATCCCTCACAAACCTATCGATAGCCGATAGCCATAAAGTCAACCTATGGTTAAACTTAGGATATTTCTACAACTTCAAATTGCCAACTTTCGGCAAAACAAGCCAAATCAACCTAGAAACCTCTGAATTAAATTTCGGACATATGCCTAAGTCCAAAATCACTATACGGACCTATTAGAACAATCAAAACACCCTTCCGGGGTCGTTTACCAAAAAGTCAAACCTCGGTAAACTTTTCCAAGTTAAGCTTCTAAACCAAGAACCAAAGCATCCAAATCATTCCAAAACTTCCCGAAAACCAAACTAACCATCCCCGTAAATCATAAAATCATAAATACACATATAGAAAGCTTCAACGGGGGAAATGAGGCTCAAATACACAAAATAATCTGACGGGTCGTTATAGGAGTATTCAACAATAAGCATGTTTCATGCAGCAAACAACCCCAATTCAAGGCATATTAATAGTCTAAGGTCTAATCCGGTCATGACCACACATACACACTGTATACACACTCTTCACCTTTTGTACATGTTGTTTCATATAACACAAATAAGCAAATAAGACCAAATCCTAATAGGTATTTTCCCCACATAAGGTTAGGCAAGATGCTTACCTCAAATAGCCTCAATCAATACTCTAAAAAGGATTTTCCTTTAAAATTCACCTCCGTTGGGCTCAAATCTATCAAACAATGCAAAGGAAATTAATTTCAATTAATAAAGTTGCAATCTTTACCCAACTCCCAAAAGTCAACCCTGGGCTCGCTTTGTCAAAAACTAAGTCGAGGGTAAATCTCGACTACCCATAACCTCACAAGTCCAAATATATGATTAGTTTTCAAAACTGAGTTCAATTCGACTCTCAAATCTCAAATTTTTATTTTCAAAACATAGTAAAAAATCCACAAAAATTTCCTTCAAATTTCATGATTTTGATGTTACAATCCATAAGTAATCAAGTTATAATATCAAAATTGAGTCAAGATCACTTACCCAATACCTAGGTGTGAAAATCCCCTCCATAAATGACCTTCCACTAAGTCTAGGGCCAAAAATGTGATAAAATGAGACAAAGTCCCAAAATTCCATCTATTAACCCAGTTGTAGATGTCGCATTCGCGAACCTCTGCAAATGCGACCCAGGCATCGCAAAAAGTGAAGCCTGTCTTCCCCAAGAAGTTTCGCAAACGTGACCATACACTTCGTATTTGCTAAGACAGGGAAAGGCGCAGAAGCGACTAATGGATAGAAAATGTGATCTGCCCCTACATAGACCCCCCTTCGCAAATGTGAAGTCTGCCACCCCAGCCAACTATCGCAATTACGACCTCTACCTTGCAAATGCGAACTGGTTCTCGCATGTGCGAGACCTGCAGCCAAAAACTTGAACCCAATGCAAAACACTCTAAAACTCACCTGATCCCCCGGGGCTCCGCACCAAACATCCACACAAGTCTATAAACATCATACGAACTCACTCACAAGCTCAAAACACCAAAAAAAAAAAAACCGTCCGAAACCACAAATCAAACACCAAAACGCATCTAAACTACAATGAAACTCAAGACTTTCTAAAATCGCAACCAAGCGTCTGATTCCTACCAAACCAACCATCTCTGCAAGTCACATAACCACAAATACACATGGGGGAAGCTTCAAAAGGGAAAATGGAGCTCAAATACACAAAATGATCGACCGGATCGTTATAATCTCCCCTTCCTAAACAAACATTAATCCTCGAACGAATAGAGATATACCTGAAGTGCCAAAAAGATGACGATAACGGCTAGTCGCCTCCTTGACCGGTTGACCTTACCATTGAACCTTCACCGATGCAATGTTCTTCGACCTCAACTTACGGACCTGCCTGTCCAAAATGGCCACCGGCTCCTCAACATAAGCTAAATCCTTGTCCAACTACACCGAGCTGGAATCTAACAATAGTACTTTCGGAGCATGGAAACATGGAATACCGGATGAACCCCAGATAAGCTTGGTGGCAAGGCAAGTCTGTAGGTCACCTTACCAACCCTCTCTAAAGCCTCGAAAGGACCAAATACCGAGCACTCAACTTGCCCTTCTTCCCAAACCTCATCACACCCTTCATAGGCGAAACTAAAAGTGGAACCCTCTCACCCACAATGAATTCAATATCACGAGCCTTCCTGTCAGTATAACTCTTCTACCTAGACTGCACTGTATAAAGCCGCTCCTAAATCAATTTCACCTTCTCCAAAGTATCACGAACCAGATCAGTGCCTAACAACCTAGCCTCCCTAGGCTCAAACTAACCAGCCAATCGGAGAATGACTTCACCTCCCATATAAGGCCTCATATGGAGCCATCTGGATGCTCGACTTATAGTTGTTGCTGTAGGCGAACTCTACTAGCAGTAGAAACTAATCCCACTGACTCTAAAAATCTATCACACAGGCTCGCAACATGTACTCCAAAATCTGAATAGTACACTCAAACTCCCTGTCCATCAGTTGATAAAATATTGTACCCAGCTCGACTTGTGTGCCCAACTCACACTGCACAGTTCTCCAAAAACATAATGTGAACTACGTGCCTCGATCTGAGATAATAGAAATGGGCATACCATATAGGCGAACAATCTCTCTAAGATAAATCTGAGCCAGCTGCTCTGAAGAGTAGGTAGTCATGACTGAAATGAAGTGTGCAGGCTTGGTCACTCGGTCCATAATGACCCACACAATATCGAATCTCCTCAAGGTCCGTTGTAGCCCAACCACAAAATCCATAGCGATACACTCCCACTTTTGCTCCGGAATATCTAGCCTCTGGAGCAAACCATCAGGTCTTTGATGCTCATATTTAACCTGCTGATAGTTCAAACACCATGGTACGTACTCAACAATATCTTTCTTCATCCTTCTCCACTAGTAGTGCTGCTTCAAATTATAGGTACATCTTCGCAGCACCCGGATGAATGGAATACCGCAAACTATGGGCCTTCTCAAGAATAAGCTCTCACAACCCATCTACATTAGGCACACAAATCTAGCCTAAAGCCTCAATAACCCATCATTTTCAATAGTCACCTCCTTTGTATCACCGTGTTTTACGGTGTCCTTAACGACAAGAAAGTGGGGATCATCATACTGACGTGCCATGATACGCTCAAACAAGAATGGTCGTGATACAACACAAGCAAGAACCCTTCTAGGCTCCGAAATATCCAACCTCACAAACCTGTTGGCCAAAGACTGAACATCTAAAGTTAACAGTCTCTTTCCAGCTGGGATAAAAGCAAGACTCACCATGCTCTCAGCCATCCTACTCAAAGCGTCGGGGACCACATTAGCCTTCTCGGGATGATAAAGAATGGTGATATCATAGTCCTTTAGTAGCTCTAACCACCTATGTTGCCTCAAGTTTAGATCCTTTTGTTTGAATAGTTGTTGAAGACTTCTGTGATCCGTGAACACCTTACAAGACATGCCATAAAGATAGTGCCTCCAAATCTTAAGCGCGTGAACAATGGTTGCTAACTCCAAATCATGCACTAGGTATTTCTTCTCATGGGGATTCAACTGGCGCAAACCATGAGCAATTACCCTACTATCGTGCATCAACACACACCCAATGCTAATTCGTGAAGCATCACAGTAGACTGTATATGAACCTGATGATGAGTGCAAAACCAGAACTGGAGTTGTAGTCAAGGCAGTCTTGAGCTTTTGAAACCTCTCCTCACACTCGGCAGACCACTTGAATGGGGCACCCTTCTAAGTCAATCTAGTCAAAGGAGCTGTAATGAGGGACAAACCCTCCAAGAAGCGGCGATAATACCTAGCCAAACCTAGAAAACTCCGGATCTCTGTAACGGTAGAAGGTCTGGTCCAACTCTGAACTACATCAATCTTATTTGGATCTACCTTAATTCCCTTACTAGATACCACATGAATCAAGAATGCCACCGAGTCTAACCAAAACTGACACTTGGAGAATTTAGCATATAGTTTCTTCTCCCTCAAAGTCTGGAGCACGATCCTCAAGTGTTGTTCATGCTCCTCTCGGCTGCGAGAATACACCAGTATATCATCAATAGACACAATGACGAAGGAATCTAGATACTGCAGAAACACACTGTTCATCAAGTACATGAAAGTTGATGGGGCATTAGTCAGTGCAAAAGACATCACCAAGAACTCATAATGCCCATAACGGGTCCTGAAAGCCGTTTTAGGAATACCTGAAGCCCGTATCTTCAACTGATGGTACCCCGATCTCAAATCAATCTTTGAGAATACCCTAGCACCCTGAATTGATCAAATAAATCATCAATACGCGGTAGTGGGTACTTGTTATTGATAGTAACCTTGTTCAGTTGCTTGTAATCAATGCAAATTCTCATGGAACCGTCCTATTTCTTCACAAATAGCAATGGTTCACTCCAAGGTAAAAACTCGGTCTGATGAAACCTTTATCTAGAAATTCCTGAAGTTGTTCCTTTAATTCCTTTAACTCTGCTAGAGTCATGCGGTACGGTGGAATAGATATGGGCTGAGTGTCCGACACCAAGTCAATACCAAAATTAATATCCCTATCGGGTGGCATGCCCGATAGGTCTACTAGAAACACATCTGGGAACTCCCTTATTATAGGAATTGACTCAACGGTGGGAGTATCAGCACTAACATCCCGTACAAAGGCTAAGTACTCCAAACAACCCTTCTCAATCATTTGTTGAGCCTTCAGAAAAGACAGCACCCTACTAGGAACATGACCCAAGGAACCCCTCCACTCCAACCTCGGCAATCCGGTATAACCAATGTCACAGTCTTAGTATGACAATCAAGAATAACATGATATGGTGACAACCAATCCATGCCTAAAATCACATCAAAATCCACCATATTAAGTAACAGAAGGTCAACCATAATCTTATAACCCCCAATAGTGACAAAACAAGAACGATAGACACGGTCTACCATAATAGAATCCCCAATGGGTGTAGACATATAAACAGAAGTATCAAAAGAATCACAAGACATATCCAAATATGAAACAAAAAAGGATGACACATACGAATAAGTAGAACCCGGATCAAATAAACTGATGCATTTCTATGATAAACAAGAACAATACTTGTGATGACAGCATTTGATGCAACTTCCTTAGTCCTACCAGCGAAAGCATAACAGCGGGCTTGGCCTCCCCCTCTAGGACCGCAAATACGAACTGGTTCTCGCATTTGCGAGACCTGCAGCGCCAGCAAAACTTAACCCAATGCAAAACACGTCTGAAACTCACCCGAGCCCCCGGGGCTCTACACAAAATATCCACACAAGTCTATAAATATCATTTGAACTCGTCGTGAGCTCAAAATACCAAAATAACGTCCGAAATCATGAATCAAACACCAAAACGCATCAAAATCATAATGAAACTCAAGAACTTCTAAAATCATAACCAAGCATCTGATTCAAAACAAACTAACTCGGAATAATACCAAACTCTTCACATAAGTTTCAAATGATAAAACGGACCTATTCCAAGTCTCGAAATCAAAATCGAAACCCAATAGCTACAAAGTCAACCCATGGTCAAACATAAAAAATTTCTAAACCTTTAAATTGCCAACCTTCAGCAAAAAGAGTCAATTCATCCTAGGAACCTCTGAATTCACTTCCAGGCACACGCCTAAGTTCAAAATTACCATACAAACCTATTGGGGCCATCAAAATACCATTCCGGGGTCATTTTTACAAAAGTCAAACCTTGGTCAACACTTCCAACTTAAACTTCCAAACTAGAAACTAGGTATTCCAAATCAATCCAAAACCTCTCCAAAACCTAACCAACCATCCCCACAAGTCACATAACCACAAATACACATGCGAGAAGATTCAAAAGGAAAATGGGGCTCAAATACACAATATAATGGTGAAATTGCTCTTCAAATTCTCCTCCTCTCGAAGTATAGGGCTCAAAATATGAAGTAATGGGCAAAGTACCGAAATTGGCAACTTAAATTCATTGGCCAGCAGTACCCTACGCGATCGCGGTAGTACCCTCGCGATCGCGAAGGTCAATCTTCCTCCAGCTTCAGCTATGCTTAGCAAATGCGAAGCCTCTTATGCTAACACGAAGTTCCACACTACCCAGGCATTCGTGAATGCGACGCTGCCCACGCGAACACGATGGCCAAAATCCCGTCTGACAACAAAGCTCCATGAACGCGGCCTCTTCATCATGAACGTAGCCTCTTTATCGCGAACACGATGAACAAATCGCTAGGGACCCCAAAACACCCTTCGCAATCCCGATGCTCCTACCGCAATCGCGAAGCACATCAGAACAACACTAAAAATTAACAATGCAACACAATGCAAAATGGTCTAAAACCACCCCGAATCATATCCAAACACCATGGGACCCCATCCAACTAGTCCAAATATATTATCCAAACTTATCCAAAGGCTTGAAGCTCCATAAATAACATCAAAACTAATAATCAAAATCAAAATCGTTCTCTTACTTCAAGAACTTCAACTTGCAACTAAGTGTCTGATTCAAGTGTAACCAATCCGGAATGAACTCGAAATTTGTATACAAGTCTCAAATAACGAAACGGAGTTATTCCAATTCTAGAACAACAATTTGACCCGATAGCCTCAAAGTCAACTCCCGGTTAAACTTGTGAACTCTCCAATTTTTTAAATTACCAACTTTCATCAAATAGAGCTAAAATCTTCTAGGAACATCCAAATCTAAATTCGAACATACGCCCAAGTCCAAAATCACCATATGAACCTATTAAAACCATCAAATCCCGATTCCGATGTAGTTTACTCAAAAGTCAAACCATGGTCAACTCTTCCAACTTAAAGCTTCCAAATTGATAATCTCTTCCAAATCAGCTCTGAACCTCTCGATAGTCAAAACTAACCATACACGTGAGTCGTAATGTATAATATGAAGCTTCTCAAAGTCTCAAACCCCCGAACGAAGTGTTAAAGCTCAAAATGACCTGTCGGGTTGTTGCACTCTCCCCCATTTAAACATACATCCATACTCGAACGTGACAGGAGTCGTTCCAAAGTTGCTAAAACACTGTATAACTCATCATACACATACTCATGGGTGATCTCACGTTATCCTAATTCATATGATCCCATTACACACTCCTGACTGAAAATTCTGCCTTCAACCTTAGCTTAAATATCCATAAGATTAAATTCTAACTTTTTGAGCTCCTCTACGATCCAGTTCTTAAATGTATACATCGTATCAATCTCAACAAGCTGTATCAAAGCATAAGTATACTCCCAAGATGTAACCACACAATATACCGCATAATCTATATGCTCATAGCAATATCTTCCGACCATAATAGCTGCTCATTATCAAATCTGGTACTGTTAATATACCTCATGACACATAAAACCTTGTTCCACAACCTCGCCATACTCTAAATGATGAAAGAGGCGTGTAGAAACGCATAACCACCCGACAAATCAATAAGTCATGGAGTTCTCTAACTCGACAAGAACCATTACCAAATTCTGAGTTGATTAGTGATATTCTTCCTCCAAACATACATTATACAAATCCGATTGCACTGATCCCAGGTCCAATAACCTTGTCTCACCCAGTACAAGCTGCTCGACTGATAGACCACATCAAATACCATCAAGAACCTCATACGCCGCAATATGTGCGCCAAGAAACTTCTCGAATATGATTGGTAATGAAAAAAGAACCAAAAGGGAACTATCCAACAAGTTTAACAGATACAACCATAAGAGCATAATGTTGTGAATCTATCTCACAAGGGAGCAACAAAACACACAAAACGAACATAAGAAAATATATCCAATACAATCCCATAGCGGTGTGCAATCCGGTCCATTATATAATACCGTTACGGCGTGCAATTCGATTCACATATATTAATCCGTATGGGAATACACTACTAGAAATTCGGTAAAAACCGACCAAAAAAATGACCAAAGTTGGTCGGTAATGGCCAATAACCGACCAAAAGGCGATCATTTACGTGTGGACGGTATTTTAGGGGTCGGAAAGGAATTACGACCAAAGTTGGTCGGAAATTACCGACCAACTTTGGTCGGTCAATTAAATTCAAAAAAATAAAACATTGCAAAAAAAGCCCGACCAAAGTTGGTCGGTTTTTTCCGATCAAAGTTGGTCGGTATTTTAATTATGTAATCAAAAGATTTACCATCTGGGAATCGAACCGGGGTCTGTACTGTGGCAGGATACTATTCTGCCACTAGACCATTAGTGCATTTTATTTTAAGACTGTCTTTTATTTGATTTATACTCTTTAATTATATTTTCGCATGAAAATAACCAACCAAAGTTGGTTGATTTTTTTAAATGACCGGCCGAATTAACCGACCAATTTTGGTCGGTTTTTTTAAGATTAATGTTTATTTATTTTAATTGAAAAACCGACCAAAGTTGGTCGGTTTCTTGAAAAATAATTTTTGCTGGACTCAAAAATAGTTTCCCGCATTTTTGCGCTAAAGAAAACCGACCAAAGTTGGTCGGTTTCGTAAAAAATAAATTAAAAAATAAAATATTTTGAAAAACCGACCAACTTTGGTCGGTCGACCTTGGTCGATTTTTGCCGAATTTCTAGTAGTGATACCCACCGAGCCTTATTGCTCCACTCACTAAACACATGCGTAGCCACAACAAGCACGTATAGTGCATAAACATAACCATGGGAAGACGGATAGCTTAATACGGTACGGAAGAAGGCCAAGCACAACTAAAGTGCAATAGGTAAATTAACATCTCAAGAGTCATCTCGCTCAATTGCTACAAGGCCTAAACAAAACGACAACTTGCGAATAAATAATCAAGTAATCTCACAACCTATATAAAAAAGTAACACATTAAACACACCAACGCACGAATTTGAATCTCAAATGGATACTATCGAGTGGGAAACTAATCTTTTTTATGGAGAAGTACAAAATTACTGTGATACTATCTGTATGCGGTACAGCTTTCGACAGCATGCGGAAGATTTGGTGAAGTAGAATAACTATCTAACGGAGGAGTATTTTGAGTAGATTTCACTCACTCGATACTCTTTTTAAGCCATTCATTTATTGGAGCAAAATTGATTAAGACTGCCCAATTTGTTATGAATATAAATTTATTATTTAACTTCTATTACTATCATATTGGTAAAAAACTTACTTGCACCCGTTGTTTATATTAAATCCTAATAATTTATGTTATTCTATAAAGTAAGGTAAAAATATGTACTTATTAATTAACTATAATTTTTTTAGTAATAAGAGTATATATATATATATATATATATATATATATATATATATATATATATATATATCACATACTCATTGGATGAGTGTAAAAACACGATGAGCGTAAGTTTATATCTTACAATAACACCGTTAAATTTTTATCAAGTCATTCTTTTCCCGTTCCTTTACCCTCAGAGTCGGATCCCGAATTTTAATTCCACGATTCAGTATTTACGGTTTTTAATATTGAACATATTATATTTTTAAAGTTATGAGTACAGACTCACTATATATTATAATTTTATTAAATTTTTGCACTAAATTTATATTCCGTATCGAAAATACTGGGTTCAAATGAACTAGGTACTATAACACTATAGACGCCTCTATTTACCCTGCATTTCCCACATTCCAATTTTTTTTTTTTAAATGAATATTTAAAACTTTTGTGGTTAGTTATATTCTTTTAGAATTCTAATTAGTTTTTTTAATCATTGATGTAAATTGAGAGAAAGGAATTATATTCTTTTATAAAATTAAAAAAAAAAAAACAAAAAAATCACTAACTACAAAACTTTACAAATTCATTTCTAAAGGTACATGTCCCATAAAAGGGAGAAAAAGGTCTGAATATTAAATATTTATACCCTACTGCTAACTCTCACTTCACCTCTGTCATATATAGAATTTCCCAACCGCATTCATCTTTCCTTATCTCATTTACTCCGATTTTCCTTCAAATGCAACGAACAAAACCTCATTTACTCCAATTTCCAAATTCAAATGCAATTAGTATAAACTATTGGGGCTAAATTGTAAACACAAAAAAACAAGATATACATAGCTCAATGGCTCATTGAGCCGCGCCAAGCCGAACGAAACGGCGCTGGTCAAACGAACTGAAACCGTAGAGTGGCAAAGAAGAGCAATAAAATGATGTCACGAGGGGTAAAAGAGGAAAAACGGAAAATATTAAACGATGACGGGAGCAATATTAACGGCGACATTTGGCGTTTAGCCTGCTATCAACCTTTTGGGTGGATTAAACGGAATCTTTTTTTGGACGTACGGCGGGTTTGGTGGGTCCCTCCCTCCTATAAACCAAAACACCAGTTTCTCGCCGCTTCCTCATTTTATGTTTAATTCTTTAATCATAGTAGTAATTAATATAGGAGAAAAATGTCTAACTAATGTGTTCGGTACTACAGAAAAAGTGGAAGAAACAATTTATTAAAGTAGGAGAAAAAGAAGAATGTCATCACAAAAGAATTAGCCGTAAACTTAATAATTTTAAAACATCTTTTTAGCTCAAATAAAAGTTAGGATAGATCAGAGGCCTTACAGTTTTGCTACCTAAACAAATTTTAAGTTATTGAAAGAATCCTTCTTTTTATATTCCCTCTGTCCCAATTTATGCGTCATTGTTCAGATTTTAAGAGTCAAACTTATAATTATTGACTGTAAATTAAGATATAGAATCTTTATATTTTTTAAAATATAATTTATATATTTAAAAACTATGTAAAAAATATTATAAGTCACAAATATTACCATTTTAAAATATTTAAAAGAAATAAAAAATTACAGTAAAAAAAGAAACTTGTGTGGATATCGAAATCCGAATTCCCAATTGGGACGGAAGGAGTAGTAACTTAAGTTCATATTCTAATACATTTTGCTTGAACTTTCTCACTTACTTTTTAGCGTGGTTGATAAAAAGAAAAATATTTTCAAAAATTAATTTACTAAAGTTGATAATAGCGTCAACAAATTGGATAAAATTTTTATACTAAAGATTATGAGTAATAAAAATTAGTAGTAACGCTAATTTTTTTAGCAAGTAATATATTGAGTGAGAATTGAAATAATCATAAAGGAAAATGATTTCTCAAAAAGTTACTTCATTTTATTTCCTTAAAATAACTTTTGCGAAAAACATATTTACATGAAAATATCTCCGGCATATCAAACACTGAAACACATACTAAACGGAGGAGAAAAGTGAAGAGACGACTTCGATTCGAGTTCTGAACTGTCGATTAATGTGTTTCTTTTAGATATATATCAGGCGGGGACTATTGACTATGATATTTTAATGTATGTTTCCTTCTGGAAAATTGAACAATTTCTGGGAGTTAATACATAACTAGAATCTGTAACTAAAATTTTAAAATATGCATAAAATTCAAGGGAAATTTACTCTGAGATATTTTTGATAAAGTCATGTTTCATCATTTTTTTTTTTTGAAGTTTACTTTGCTAATTGGAAGTAGGAACTTCCCTTTATTTTGACATGAACAACAATATATTAGTGATGTCACTTATGTATACATGAAAAAGCTTGATGAGAACTACTTCTTTGTATATTATTTCGTTGGTGTATCTCACTTCATACGTCATCATTCCTACTTCCACGACAAGGGAGATAATATTGATATGTTATTACATCAGTATTAATTTACGTGTGAAGTAATAGCTTAAATATGATAATAATAATAATGAAGTCACTAAAATATGCAAATAGTTGTTGTCACTAACTCAACTTTTCATGGTAAATTTTGTCATTAAATGAATAACATGTGCACCCTTTTTAATGGAAATTCAATGTGCTTTTCATTTACTAGTATTTATCGTATTTCTCTTTTAAACGCCCTTTAAAAAAAATATTAATTATAAGAGGTTTTTGACTATTTTACCCTTATTAATATCTTAAGATATAATTTATTTTTATTGAATATTTACTCAAATTATGTGGTATCTCCATCTTCAAAATAATTATTATTAAAAATAAAATATGAAAAAAATAATTAATTTATTTTAAAATTTTAAAATAATAAATAATTTGAGACGTCTGTTTTTAGAAATTATAATACATAATTTAAGATAAAGGAAGTAATTCATATACAAAGAGTGCCTTGGTTAAGTTAGTTACTGCCTATAATAAAGTGATAAACTTTCTTCTCATTTTTCTTGATCTTTTCACATAATTAAGGGGGGCTATGTGGACCTAATAGATGTTTCAAACTTGTGGAATTACGATTTCAATTATGACTTCTTTGTCACTGATCTGTCCCTTTGAAATTAACTACTTAACCCTTTGGGAGAGCTTTCTAATTGCATAATACAAATTTGTTGCTTAATAGTATTAGAGAAGGCATAAAATGACTTTCCTTGTATATGATTGATTTATGCAAATATCCCTCTTTTAGGCTATTATTCAGATTTTGTTAATATTTTAAAAAGTTGTGCAAATTTAGTCCTCAAAAAATTACTCCTTCAGGGTAACGTTAGACCCTTTGTTCATATAGATTTCAGTTTGCTCAATCGTATCGATAAAATATTAGATTGTGATCTAACGTTCATAATAACTTATAAAATTGTAAACCACGCTCTATTTTCTCGTAAGATTTTCAGTTTGCTCAAGATTGCAAGAGAAAAAGAAAAGATCATTTACTAAGAAGCTATGCCAAACTGGCAAAAAATATTGAAATTGAATTGGATTTTGAACAATTTGGCCAGGAGACAGGGTTTGTGGGCATTTGATTTGGGATGATGGGTTGTTTCTGATTGGGTCTGTGTGGACCATTATAAGGTCAAATTAAAAGGGCAACACTTTTAGGGATCGTTTGGTTGGAAAGAATTTATGCCAGGATTAAATATTTCGGGATTAGTTATTTGGAGATTAGTTATTTCACCTTTCTATGGGAATAAAAAAAATACTATAATTCCGGAATAACTAGTCCCTAGATTAATTATACCGCAATTTTCTACCAACCAAACATGAAATAAACTCTTATTAAATTTAATTTCGTGATTAATTATTCCTTATACTCTAACCAAACGAGCCCTTAGGTAGTAAGTGTAGGGACCATGAATTCTGAGTCCTACAAAGTGATTTGACTCTTCTAAATTTATGGTACATTCGATAACAGTTCTAGCGGCCACTTCCCTAAACTAGTCTTCTTGTTTGTGCTACTTTTGAGTAACAGCGCACTCCAATAACCCTTCCTTATTTTACTCTTTTCCTCTCATTTATCATTTTTATTAACTTTGTGAATGTGTCACAAATTTCTTGTGAAAGAAAAAAGAACATGCAAATCATTTTCTTAAAAGGTTTGAACGCGGGATGCTTTGTGCAACGGACTGTACGTTTTTATCTCAAATTCCATTTATGGTTTAGACCCTACTTGTGAGAATATATTGAGTTTGTTATTGTTATTATTGTTTGTGGTATGAGAAATTGTGTGATAAGTCATCGATAGAAATATTATCTCATATCTTGTGATTATAAGGTTCAATTCTCATAAGACTCTTGTCTTTTTTTTTAGAGCAAAAATCATTTATAGCCATTCGGTGAAAACTAATGATAACTGGTTGCATAAAATAACGCATATAATTCATAGTCAAAAACCAATTATAAGGGCTAGCAAGTGAAACCAAGAAAACTAGCGGACACTCTGACTCCTCAATGCAACCCTCTTTTACACTTAATATTAGTAGTCAAAATATTTAAATCCCACCAAATCATCCCAAAAATCCTTCAAACCTAGTGAAATCCCCGTCAAAATTTACCCTTTCAGCCCAACCATTAAACACAACAGTTTTCTCCATAACCAACAAAATCCCCTTTTTTATCCTTTACTAAGAAAATTAAATTTTAAGTGATCCAATCTAGAAAAATATAATATTACATAAGCAAAAATACCCATGATATAAGAAGAGGAAGAAGGTGATGTATAGGTTTTACACGTACTATACACATTATATACTAGTATAAAATGTATATACACTTTTTATACATCGTCGAATAATATATATACTATTATACACTTTATATATAAAATATATATAAAATTATATGAATATTAAATTTGTATAAAAAGTGTATAAGCATTATATCAGTGTACATACACCTTCCATATAAATGTGCATACATAATATATACACATTATATATAATATTTTCAACACTCACCATAGTCACCGTAATCTTTCACGTTCAATTTTGTATAATAAATGTATCATTAGTGTATAATGTATATACATTGATTATACACTATATTATACGATTATTATACACTAATTACACAGTGTATAAATAAAGGAGCGCTGACGATAATGGATGACACCGAACTTGGCCAGAAAAAGCTTTTCTCCGGCAATGACTATTTTATTTTTCATTTCTCATCTTCTTGCGAAAGTCATCCGAAAAAATATCATGCAATACTACATCTGAAAGTGGACAGAAAGCGAAGAAAGTGGCAACCACCGCCAGACTTTTGCCAGAAATTACACAAAGAAGATAGATATTTCTGTATCTAAGTAAAAGAGGAGGAGATCGCAAAGAAAAAAGAGAAAATTAAGAAAAATGTGTGTTGGTATCGCTATAGGAGAAGAAAAGAAAAAAGAAAAAAAGGAGGGAGTGAAGAAGGGAAAGATTGAAGATTGACATTGGAGAAGATGAGAAGAGAGAGAGGAAAAGCATGCGGTTGAAAGAGAGTGGAAGCGTATTGAGAATAGTGACTATAACTTGTCAATAAATTGGGTCTAAAAGCTATTTCGGGTCCATAGAAAAAATATGAGCTAATAAAATTTTGAAGGGCTATAGAAGGTAATTTCCATTTTCTTTTACTATCTCGAGTTTGGTCCCTACAACAAGTAAATTGAAAACACCTGTTCTATACAATCCTCATTGATTTTCTAAGCCGTAAATTAGTTTAGGTTATCATAAAACTAAAACTAGGTATACTTAGACAAAGTATACTATTGAGCATGCATATTTAGGGTCTAATGGCCTTTTCAATGGTCAAAAGTTATGGTGTCAGAATTGAATGTTTGACTAAGTACTGACACTAAAACAAATTCTTTCCTTGGTAAAACATTATTTGGCTAAGTAAATCACATTATAAATTACAACTGAGAATAATAAGCCAAAAGAAAGAAAGAGAGACATAATGCAATTCATGTGGAGTAAGAGTCTTGTGGAAGGCATGACCCAAAGCAAAAAAGAAAATGAAAAAGTTAAAAAGAAGAAGGATGATAATGATTACTAACATAAATTTACACAATGCATGTGAGGATAGGACCATTTGACTATTTTATTAGTACTTAGTTTCATGTGACAAAGTAATCATGTAGAAGTTTACCTAAAGTTTCATATCCGGATATGCATTCAAAATTCTTTAATATTGAGGACCCACTTTTAATTTATTTCATATAGATACTACTCAAGTACTTGTTGAACGTGATAGATAACCAACATATGAAGAAATGATAGAGTAGTAAACATGAAAGCTCAAGATTTTAAAAGAAAAAAAAGGATTTTTCATTACTCGGTCCACAATAAGTGATTATTTTACTTTTTTTTTGTTTAAAATAAGTGTCCACTTACATAATCAAGAAGGAATTAATTTTATTTTTCTAAAATTTGTCCTTATTTATATATTTCAATGTGTTAAGGTAACAATTAATTAAAATTAATTTAGTGAATACATTATTTTTTCTCTAGGAGTTCATATTTCCTTAATGAGTGTGCTAAAGAAAAAATGGTCACTTAGGACCGGAGTGAGCATTATATGTGACTTAGAGGGTGGATTATAATATGAGTTTAAAAGGTATTATCCTTTTAGAGTAATACTCATGTTAATGGGATAGGATTTGAACTAGATTTGGTTTGTGGAAATTAGGAAATAATATTTTGGGAGAAAATTTCTCATGAGTTTTTGGAGAACATCTATTATTTTTTTGTAAAAATCTACACTTTGATTGTTTCTTTTTTTTATTTTTATAAAACATGGTGAAAGGGTGACCCTTTTTTTTGGATTTTATTTACTGTATAGTTACCTACCAAGAAAAATAGCCGATAAATTTATAATATATATAATTAGTATTTAATTTATATATACTAACTATCAAATATAAATATTTTTAGCCAAACAGTCAATTGTGTAACTTTTCCTTTTTAAAAAATAATTGGACAAAATATCCAAATGGCATTATTAATCAATAAGAAACAACAGAAGAATGGAAAAAGGAAAGAAATTTAAAGTTTCTGTTTTGGGGACCCAAGCAAAGGTGAAAGTTTATATTCTGGCGAATAGCTTCGGTGTCATTACTGATTTTTTGACCCCGATAAGAAAAGATTTGGGAAAATAGCGTATGAGTTTTTGGAGAACATCTATTATTTGTTTTGTAAAATTCTACACTTTGATTGTTTCCTTTTCTATTTTCATAATACATGGTGAAAGGGTGACCCCCTTTTCTTGGGATTTTATTTACTGTATTGCTACCGACCAAAAAAAAATAGCCGATAAATTTATAATATATATAATTAGTATATTTTTGGTCTAGCAGTCAAATGTGTTATTTTTTCTTTTTCTTTTTTTACACAAAAAGTATGGACAAGAAATCCAAATGGGCCGTTATTTAATCTATATCTATATCTATATATTATATATTAAAGAAATAAAGTTACCATATATAATTGGCATTATGGTTAAGCCAAGTGGCAAACTAATAAATGTCAATAGTATATGATAATTTTATTCTATATTTAACTATGTTAGTCAAATACAATATATATATATATATATATATATATATATATATATATATATATATATATATATATATATTTGTCTTTATATATATTAAACTGAATCTAAATTAAAAGATAATTTTAAATTTATAGATAAAGTTTTAAAATTTGAATTTAAGTTAAAAATAAAATTTATCTTTTTTTATTATGTTATCATACTTAATTCGGTTAATGATCATATGCAATCATTTTAGGAATTTTTGTTATCTTTTTTAATTATTTAAATACTACTTCGCCTCTGGCAAAAAAAAACTACTCCATATAACTATAAAACTCTTTCACATTTAAAATCCTATAATTATAGTTCTTTAAAACACTGCAGCAAGATTTAAATAAAGCGATTTCTTTTAAAATAAATGTAATATATAGGGTACACGTCTATGTTTATCCAGATAATAAAAAAAGAGTTTAAAAATCGAATAAAAGTTTACTTACATATATAATGAAGTAAACATACATGCTGGAGAAAGAAACATTACAAAAATCAGTCAATATTAAAAAAAAAGTTTTCTTTTCTTTTCTTTTTGAAGAATATTTGTTTGAAGAGTCAATTTGTATAAATGGACATCAAACAAATAACAAAACTTTGTCTATACAATTGCTATCATTAATTTCAATTTAGCACATTCTAGGAATTGAAGGGTATAAGCCGAAACCCCTTTATTTAGCTGCAGTCAAACCAATATTGCAAGGGTATAATATTTTTTTCGTTCAAGAATATTAGTTTTGAATCATTAGATTATGTGAAAGGTTTTTTTTCTCGAAGTCAACAAGAGAAATATTGATTTCTAATTGATAGCTTCTTTAACGATTGTCAAGTGTAACAAAGAGTATATTTTTTTAAAAAAAAATTGGTATGACGTAAAATATATTTTTTAAAATGTAAACAAATTATTTCGAAAAAACTCTTTACTTTTTTCTACTTCAAAGATAAGATATTTTTGAACACTAGTAGAGGGTTTTTAAAATTATTATAATAGAATTCATATCATGGATAAAATCAAGAAACCGAAATCTTATGGAATATTTACATAAATATAAGTAAGATTTATTATTTATTTTTTATAGCTAATATACATAGATGATATACCGACAACACACGATTATAAACATATTATATATAAAATTACTCATCCTTTAATTTTTTTTTAATTTAAGTAGTTGTGAGAGCACCTATTTAGGTTGATTAGATAAAACCAAAAGAAAAATATGAAAGAATTTCAACCAAGACTAAAAATATAAACAAAGTTCTTATGTAGATAATTTCTATTAAAACTCATCCTTTTATAGCAAAATAAATTAATTTTTTGTAATAAAAGAAAGAATGACATGAAAAATAAGATAAAGAAAATAAATATTGAAAACATGTATGAAAGATATAAAACCCAGAAATAAGAGATGACAACGAATTTCTTCTTATGTTTCATCTTTGTTGAGTATAAAAAATTTGAAAGTTAATCTCATCGATTTCAAATATTTTTTTCAACTCAAATACATAGATTATAAGATAAGGATATTGTAATGACCCAACCGGTCATTTTAACTTTTAGAACCCCATTCCCTAAACTAAAACTCCCCAAATATGCTTTTATTAATTTATGACTTGCGGGGATTGTTGATTCGGGATTTGGAAGCGTTTGGGTTGAAATCGGAACACTTGGTTCCTTAAGTTAGCTTTAAATGGACAAGTTTGACTTCGGTTAACATTTTGAGA
This sequence comes from Nicotiana tomentosiformis, assembly GCF_000390325.3. NCBI lineage: Eukaryota > Viridiplantae > Streptophyta > Magnoliopsida > Solanales > Solanaceae > Nicotiana > Nicotiana tomentosiformis. Next base: position 37,855,229 of record NC_090820.1, on the reverse strand, counting down.
AAATGACCCCGGAATCGGGATTTGACGGTTCCAATAGGTTCGTATGATGATTTTGGACTTGGGAGTATGTCCGAATCGGATTTTGGATAAACCGGGAGCGTTTTGACGCTTAATAGTAAAAATTAACTATTTGAAGGTTTAACGTTCTTTAAATTTGGTTTGGAGTAGGTTTTTGATAAATTGAAGTCTGTTTAGAATTTTGAGTTTGGGAATAGTTCCGTATAGTGGTTTAAGACTTGCACGCAAAATTTCGTGTCTTTCCGAGTAGTTTAAGTATATTTTGACGCATTTGAAGTAATTTGAAGAACTTGAAATTCTTAAGTTTGAATCAATTTGGTTTAGGGTATGATTCTTAGATTTAATGTTGTTTTACGCGTTGTGAGAATTTGAGCAAGTCCGTTTTATGATTTCAAACCTGTTGGTTTGTTCGGGCGGGGTCCCGGGGACCCCGAGTCTCAATCGGACGAGGCTCGGACCAAGTTGGAAGTAGGGAGCCAAAACTGAAGCTCCCAGCTACTGTCTGAATCGCACCTGCACTTGGCCAGTCACAGGTGCGACATTCGCAGAAGTGACAGAAGCTCGCAGGCACAGTCCTCGCATATGCGAGATTTTGAGCGTAGAAGCGGAAGAAGGGAAGGGGCAATCCACCGCAGATGCGGACGATTTGCGCACCTGCAAACTCGCAGGTGTGAAGCTTTGTGTGCAAATGCGAAAATTGGCCAGGCAAGTAGAACTCGCACCTGCGAGGATTTTTCGCAAGTGCGGAAGCCGCAGGTGAGGCAATCTGTCCGCAGGTGCGAAAGACCTGTTTGGCAGAAGGCTTAAAAGAACGGGATTTCACCATTTTTGCTCATTCTTCTTCCATGTTTGGGCGATTTTAGAGTTTTTTGAGAGGAGATTTCAACTAGAAATTTGGAGGTAAGTTAATTCTACACCCCTTGAGTTAAATACATAGATTATAAATAGATTATAACTAGTAAATCTTAGAAATCAAAGGTTTAGGTAAAAAACTTAGATTTTTATAAAAATTAGATTTTAACCACGAAAAAATAGTTAGGGAATTGGGTAGAAATTATATATTTGAGTTCTTGAGATTATGGGTAAGGTTTTCATCCGAAAATTTCCAGAATCCGGGCACGTGGGCCCGAGGTAAATTTTGGGAATTTTACCATTTTGGATAGGGTAATTTATTTAATAGATGAATTTCGAATTATTGAACATATATTAATTATTTTATATAACTTTTGGATAGTTTTGAATTTTTCGGCAGTGAATCGAGAATTTTACACGATGCGATAATCGAAAAGTAGACTTTGAGACGAGGTAAGTCTCTTGTCTAATCTTGTGAGGGGAAAATTACCCTATAAAGATTAAATTGAATAATTATTGATAATTGCGGGGGCTACGTACGCACGAGGTGATGAGAGTCCGTGCGTAGCTACTATTAATGCTAAAGTCCGAGTAGTTTAGGACTCAAAGTATGAATTACTTGTGTAAATTGTATTCCTTATTTAATTAATATTATTTGATATAATATTAATATATATATATATATATATATATATATATTTTGAATTGTTAGATCAAAATATTAAAGAATGAAAAAATTTATATGCTTGATTTTCTGTTTAAAACAATTAATTGTTAAAAGAAATTATTTTCCTCCCGAAATTATCTCATTATAAATATACTCTCCTTCCGGAGGTACATAAGAAAATGTCCTCCTTTCTTATGGAGCGGGCCGAACACCTCGGCAGAATAGATGCATCTATGGATCGCGCCGCACGTCCCTCGGCATTGTACACGACACTCTGGATCGGGCCGTACGTCCTAGACAGAAATCGTACTTAATAATAATAATTACACGATACTTTAATAATTTATTTCAGCTTGCGAAGCTAATTGATAAATTAAAAAATCCTTGGAATTTAATGAATTATTATTCTTGCATGTTAAAGAATTAATTTTTATTCCTGTAAATAATATTTAATTGATAAATTAGAAATTATTTAAATTGAAGGAATTTAATTAATATATTGAGAATTGTTGCATTTGAAGGAATTTGATTATTTTCGTTGATTAAATAAATTATTTTAAATTCTTTAAATCATGCTGATTTAAATATCCTAATTGTATTTCAATTATTATTATTGACCTATAGTGAGTGTCAAAGTCGGCCATCTCGTCTCTACCACTTCGAGATTAGGCTTGATACTTATTGGGTACACGTTGTTTACGTACTCATACTATACTTGCTGTACTTTTTGTGCAGGAACTAAGGCAAGTACTAGTGGGGGACCTATCGTCTTACACCCACGTTATCCAGGGGCATAGTGGTGAGCTGTTTCTCTGAACCGTTCTGCAACTACCAGTATCTCTCTTTGTATTTTCATTCTGTCTATTTTTTATTTCAGACAGTATTTGAGGTTTTGTTGTAACGACCCGACTTGTCGTTTTAAGAATTTACGCCCCGGTCAGTGACTTAAGGTTTCGAGCATATGTATTATGACCCGCGTGTGTGGTCGAATTTGATTTACGGATGATTCAGAGTGATTCGGAGGTCCGTAGTGGAATTAAGCTTGAAATGGCGAAACTCAAAATTTTGGAAAGTTTGACCGTGGGGTTGACTTTTTGATATCGGGGTCGGAATGTGATTCCGAGAGTTGGAACAACTCCGTTATGTTATTTGGGACTTGCCTGTAAAATTTGACGTCATTCCAGGTTGGTTTGATAGGTTTCGGCACGAGTTTTAGAAGTTGAAAGTTTTTGAAGTTCATAAGTTCGATTTGTGGTGAGATTTGTATTTTCGGCATAATTTGATGCGAATTGAAACCTCGAGCGAGTTTGTGATATGTTATGGGACTGGTTAGCATGATTGGACGAGGTCCCGAAGGGCTCGGGTGTGTTTCAGAGTGGTTTTGGACCAAATTTGGAGTTGTTTGGACTACTGTTGCTAAAGTCTGGTTTCCTTCTTCGCGAACGCGAAGGGAGTCCCGCATTCACAAAGAGGAGTTTGAGGGGCTGATGATTTGTCCTTCGTGAACGCGAAGCTGTGAACACGAATGCGAAGAAGGAGCAGGGCAAGCCTTCGCGAACGCGGCCCAGGCAACGCGAACGCGAAGAAGAAAAGGAAGATAGTGGCCTGGGGTTGTTTGGCCTTCGCAAACGCGAACGCGAAGGAGTTGGCCAGCTGGTCATCGCGAACGCGATGTGGACTTCACGAACGCGAAGAGGAAACGATGGGGCAGAAGCTGTTGGCCTTCGCGAACGCGATGCTTGTCACGGAACGCGAAGAAGGATTTGAGGCAGCTTGATTTTGGCTTTCGCGAACATGAAGGAATGGTCGCGAACGCGAAGAAGGCCTATCTGGGCAGAATTAAAAGTCCCAAAGACGGGGGTTTGAGTTCATAACTCAAAATCTAATTTGGAGCTCGATAGAAGGCAATATTTGGAGAGATTCTTGCGTGGGTGTTTGGGGTAACTGATCCTCATCCAGTTTTGATTAATTTCCATGATTATGTCTTTGAATCCATCATTTAATTCGGGTTTAATGGAAGAAAAATCAAAATTTTTGTAAAATCTTCCAAAAATAAAAATTTAAGATTTGGAGGTCGATTTGTTATTGGAATTGAACTCTTCTCGGAATGGGTGTTCGGATTTCATGAAAATTATGTCGGGTTCCGAGAGGCGGGTCTCGCGTTGACTTTTGTTGACATTTTGGAATAAATTTTTAAGTCGACGTATTATTATCCGGAATTGCTTCCGATGAATTTTAATGAAGTTATATAATTAATTTGGATAGATTTGAATGGCCCGGAGGTCAATTCAAGCAAGAAGGCGATTTTGGAATATCGACATAACTTTAAAGAGGTACGTGTCTTGCTTAACCTCGAGTGGAAAAAATTTCCCTTAGGCATTGAGTCTTATGTGCAACTTGTGTAATTGAAAACCATGTACGCGAGGAGACGAGTACGTACTTGGTTTATATGCGCAAATTTTATTGAGTTAAAGTCTTGAGCATATTGTGTAGTAAATTGGATAATTGTTGGCATATATTTAATCATCTACTTATCGTGCCTAAACCCTTGTTGTTGACTCTATTGTTATATGACAATGTGATGTGATTATTATTTATGAAATTTCGTGAATTTGCTGGCTTGATAATTATTGAAATTTAATTTCAGTTTGGATTTTTTCCTCTGCAAATAATTAATTAAATGAGCTTACGAAGAGTTGTTTATATAATTATTGAAAATTTGATCTTTTATGAAGACTTTACTTTATGTTGAGTAATTTCTATCTCTATTGATTGTTTTTGGGTGTTGTACACATTGTGTGGAGCATTTGGCTATTTGCTGTGAAATTAATTGACTTGGTTGTAGTTTTGAAATTTGGTTGTGGCCATTGGGCAAATTGTGATATGAATTGATTTTGTTATGTTGTTGTGATAATTTTTCGTGTAAATTGTTGCGTTGTGTGAGTTGTTATTATGGGGAGATAAGGGTGGCATTTCACCGTTGATATTATGTGGTTATAAGGGTGGCATTTCACTGTTGTGTTTGTTGGCTATTGATATTGTCTGGGCGGAGCGATAAGGGTGGCTATATGAGTGATAAGGGTGGCAATAAGAGCGATAAGAGTGGCTATTGATATTGTCTGGACGGAGCGATAAGGGTAGTTATAGGAGCGATAAGGATGGAAATATGAGTGATAAGGGTGGCTATTGTCAGGGACGATATGTGATGATGTGGGGTTGTGGTGTTGACAATTTTCATGTGATGTTGTGAATTTCTTGTGTTTATTTTTATACCTTGTGCAACTTGTCTTGTTGTTTGTAAATTGATAATAATCTGATTTATGTTGAAATTGCGAGCCTGTGGCTATTTCCAGGCAGTTTAAATGTGGGCACGAGGTGCCGCGAATTGTGATATGAAATGAGGATATTGGCACGTGAATTGTCCGTGCAGTTGTGATATAAAATGTGGGCACGAGGTACTGTGATGAAATGATAATGATATTTGGCACGTGAATTGTCCGTGCAGTTGTGATATGAAATGAGGGCACGAGGTGCCGGGCAAATATGATGATTTAATTATGGGCACGAGGTGCCGTTGAATTATGAAAATGGGTTGAGACCCGTATTTACGAAAAATATGAAAATGGGCTGAGACCCATATTTTGATGATTTTGAAATGAGGTGTCACATGGTGACTTTTTAATTGAAAGAATTATATTCAAAATATTTATTTGGAAGAATTTTTACTTAGAAAGTATTATATAAAAGAATTGTATTTTGAAAGATATTTATTTGAGGAAATTATATTTGAAAGGATTTATTGAAAGAATTATATTTGAAAAATAATTATTTTAGAAAATTATATTTGAAAGAGAGTTATCTGGAAGAACTATGTGAAAGACATTTATTTGAAGGGCTTAATTTAATTGGGTGTAATTGTGTTTATTAATTGTTGAGTGATATTAATGGTATTCTTGTTGTCTGTTGTGCATATCACTGGTTGTTTTATCCTGCCTTTATGATTATTTATTTCCTATTATTTTTGTATATTATATTGCACAGGTTATTAGACTAGTGAGTGTCTTGACTGCACCTCGTCTCTACTCCATTGAGGTTAGTCTTGATACTTACTAGGCACCGCTGTGGTGTGCTCACTCTACACTTCTGCACATTTTTGTGCAGAGCCAGATATTGAAGATAACAGACTTGAGCAGAGTTTAAGCGGGATCGTAAGGATTCAAGGTAGAGCTGCTTGGTTGTCGCAGTCCCTTGGAGTCTTTTCATTTCATTGTACTATTAATTTGTAATCAAACAATATTATATATTCAGTTCTCGTGATCATTCTATATATTCAGTTAGAGTTCGTGACTCAGTACTACCAGTCTTGGGAGGTTGTATATTGTAATTATTTCCGCTGTTAGATTTTAAAACAAAATGGCTTTAAATTGCAATGGAAATCGGCTTACCTAGTCTTAGAGACTAGGTGCCATCACGACTCCTGTGGTGGGATTTTGGGTCGTGACATTTGTATAATCTACTAGATGCTCATACACTTGTGACACCAGGTCTTGGCATACATATTGGTAGAATTTGGATTTTGTTATTTCTCTTGGTTTTAAATTTTGTCAATGAATGATTAATTTATTAAGTTGGCTTGCCTAGCCGTAGTGTTGGGCACCATCACGACCTATAAGTGAAATTGGGTCGTGACAATATGGTATCAGAGCACTAGGTTCAATTAGGTCTCGCAAGTTATGAGCAGGCCTAATAGAGTCTTGCGGATCGGTACAGAGACGTCTGTACTTATCTTCAAGAGGCTATAGGGTGTTAGGAAATTACCTTTCTTCATATTCCATCGTGCAATTAGTGTAGTACTAAATATCCTTCTCTTATTCTCTCACAGATGGTGAGAACGTGCTCAAATGAAGTTCCAGACCAGGGAAGAGCTACTCCCCCAGTTGCTAGAGGCCGAAGCAGAGCGAGTGCTCCAGCCCATGGTAGAGGGTGAGGACGTCCCAGGACTGTTCCAGTTATGCCGCCAGTGGGTCCAGCAGAGAATTCCATTATTGAGGAGCAGGGTGAGGTGCCTGTGGCAGAGCCAGCTCTGGTGGATTCACATTTGTACCGGGATTCCAGGATGTCATGAGTCGTATGCTGCGGTTCATGGACAATATGACTCAGGCCGGTTTATTTCCGGCAGACCCAGCCACAACTCAGGCAGGCGGGGGAGCACAGACCCCTACTGCGCAGGCTCATGGACAGGCAACTGCTGTATTTCAGACCCAGGGTGCACTACCCGTGGGTAGAGCCCAGCCAGTGGTAGCAGCTACATCTAAGCCCAGGCCAGCTGTAGCCACCGATCCTCAGAAATTATTGGACAGATGGACTAGACTACATCCTCCTGTCTTTGGGGGTGAGCGACATGAGGATCCACAAGACTTCATTGATCGTTGCAGGGATAGACTGTACAACATGAGGATATTGGAGTCTCATGGGGTAGACTTTGCTACTTTTCAGCTAAAGGGCAGAGCCCGTAGATGGTGGCAGTCTTATGCTCTTGGCAGAACAGCAGATTCTCCTCCCATGACTTGGGACAGGTTCACCCATATCTTCCTAGACAGGTATATTCCACCCTCCCAGAGAGAAGAGTTACGATTTCAGTTTGAGCATCTCCAGCATGGTCAGATGTCAGTGACTGATTATGAGGTGAGGTTTTCTAAATTATCTCGCCATGCACTTATGATACTCCCTACTGAGGTGGAGAGAGTGCGGAGGTTTGTAGTCGGTTTACATACTGGTATTCAGGCCACTATGGCTCGAGAGGTTGAGACGGGTACTTCTTATGAGTGAGTTGTGGAGATAGCTCGGAGGATTGAGGGTGTGTGTCTGCGGAGCCGAGAGTAGATTATGAGAGATAAGCGGTTCAGGTACTTTGGAGAGTTCAGGGGTTCTCCGCCTGAGGGCAGAGGTCAGCTTATAAGGGGGCAGTCCAGCAAACCCCCATATCCAGCACCACCACCTCCTCGAGGTGCTCTAGTGCGACCTTATCTCAGTGCTATACCAGAGAGTTCTTACCTCCCACCAGCTATTCAGGGTCCTCCCAGTGGGTATTCAGTTCCCCAGGGCCAGACACTTAGTCAGCAGCCCATCGCACCGAAGAGTTGTTATGAGTGCGGGGATCCCAGTCATATGCGGAGGTTTTGCCCTAGGCTTCAGGGTAGACCAGTACAGCAGGGTCAGCAACCTATGCTTACCGGACTAGTTTCTCCACCCGTAGTCCGACCACCAAGAGGTGGAGGACAGGTGGTTAGGGGCCGTCCTAGGGATGGAGGTCAGCCAGGCGGAGGCCAACCAGTTGGCGCTCCAGCTCGGTTCTATGCTTTTCCGGCTAGACCAGATGCAGAGGCCTCAGATGCTGTGATTACAGGTATTATTTCTGTTTGCGGAAAAGATGCCTCAGTATTATTTGATCCAGGATCCACGTATTCATATGTGTCATCTCTATTTGCTCTATTCCTAGGTGTTTCTTGTGAGTCCTTGAGTGCTCCTGTTTATGTGTCCACTCCTGTAGGTGATTCTATTATTGTGAACCGAATCTACCGGTCCTGTATTATTACATTCTTTGGTTATGAAACTAGAGCAGATCTCTTATTGCTCGAGATGATCGATTTTGAAATTATTCTGGGTATGGACTGGTTATCTCCATATCGTGCTATTCTAGATTGTCATGCCAAAACTGTTACCTTGGCTATTCCATCTTTGCCTAGGCTGGAATGGAAGGGTTCGTTGGTTAGTTCATTTAATCGGGTTATTTCTTTTATAAAGGCTCAACACATGGTTGAGAAGGGTTGTTTGACTTATCTAGCCTATGTTCGGGATACTACTGCAGAGACTCCGGCTATTGATTCAGTGCCAGTAGTTCGGGAGTTCTCCGATGTATTTCCTTCAGATCTTCCAAGTATGCCACCTGATCGTGATATTGATTTTTGTATTGACTTGGCTCCAGATACTCAGCCTATGTCTATTCCACCGTATCGCATGGCTCCAAGAGAATTGAAAGAATTAAAAGAGCAGCTTGAGGAGTTACTAGCCAAAGGGTTCGTCAGACCGAGTGTATCGCCTTGGGGTGCACCGGTATTATTTGTGAAAAATAAGGATGGAACAACGCGGATGTGTATTGATTATCGCCAATTGAACAAAGTCACTATTAAGAACAAGTACCCGTTGCCACGTATTGATGACCTATTTGACCAGTTGTAGGGTACTAGGGTGTTCTCTAAGATCGAAAACTGTTTTCCGTACTAGATATGGTCATTATGAGTTTCTGGTAATGTCTTTTGGTTTAACTAATGCCCCGATAGCATTTATGGATTTGATGAACAGAGTATTCAGGCTGTATATTGATTCATTTGTCATTATCTTCATTGATGACATTTTGATCTACTCACGTAGTAAGGAAGAACATGAGCAACATATGAGAGTAGTGCTTCAGACATTGAGGGAACAAAAGCTATATGCTAAGTTCTCTAAATGTGAGTTTTGGCTAGAGTCTGTAGCATTTTTGGGACATATTGTATCGGGTGAAGGTATTAGAGTTGATCCCAAAAAGATTGAGGCAGTTCAGAATTGGCATCGTCCCACTACGACGACTGAGATCAGGAGTTATCTGGGTTTAGCAGGTTATTATCGTCGGTTCGTGGAAGGTTTTTCATCTATTGCAGCACCTTTGACCAAATTAACCCAGAAGGGTGTTCAGTTCCGATGGTCCGATGATTGTGAGGCAAGCTTTGAGAAGCTCAAGACAACATTGACTACAACACCATTTTTAATGTTACCTTCCGGTTCAGGGATGTATACAGTGTATTGCGACGCTTCACGCGTTGGTTTGGGTTGTGTATTAATGCAGGAAGGGTGAGTTATTACATATGCTTCACGTTAGTTGAAGCCCCATGAGCAGAATTATCCGGTACATGATTTGGAGTTAGCTGCGATTGTTAACGCCCTTAAGATTTGGAGGCATTATCTTCATGGGGTGTTCTGTGAAGTTTATACTGATCATCACAGTTTGCAGCATTTGTTCAAGCAGAGGGACCTAAATTTGAGGCAGCGCAAATGGATGGAATTACTAAAAGATTATTATATTACTATCCTGTATCATCCGGGCAAAGCAAATGTGGTTGCAGATGCCTTGAGCAGAAAGGCGGAGAGTATGTGCAGTTTGGCTTTCATTTCAGCAGAGGAAAGTCCATTAGCCTCGGATATTCAGTCCTTGGCTAACAGACTTGTAAGGCTGGATATTTCAGAGCCCAGCCGAGTTCTTGCATGTGTTGTAGCTCAGTCTTCACTATTTGAACAGATCAAGGCTAGTCAGTATGATGATCCACACTTGATGGTTCTTTGAGAAATGGTACTACGAGGTGGTGCCAAGGAAGTTACTATTGGTGCGGATAGTGTTCTGTGACTCCAGGATCGTCTATGTGTTCCTAATGTGGATGGACCGAGGAAAAAGATCTAGGAGGAGGCACACAGTTCTCGGTATTCTATTCATCCAGGTGCTACTAAGATGTACCGTGACTTGAGGCAGCATTATTGGTGGCGACGAATGAAAAAGGACATAGTTGAGTATGTAGCTAGGTGTCTAAATTACCAGCAAGTTAAATATAAGCACCATAGGCCAGGTGGCCTACTTTAGCAGATGACTATACCAGAGTGGAAATGGGAACGAATTACTATGGACTTTGAAGTCGGGTTGCCGCGGACCTTGATGAAGTTTGATGCTGTTTGGGTGAGTGTTGATAGGTTGACCAAGTCGACACATTTTATTCCTGTTGTGACTACGTATACTTCAGAGAAGTTGGCCCAGATTTATATTAGGAGATAGTTCGGTTGCACGGTGTGCCAATTTCTATTATATCAGATAGAGGCCCTCAGTTTACTTCACATTTCTGGAGAGCAGTACAGAGTGAGTTGGGGACTCGTGTTGAGCTCAGCACAACCTTTCATCCGCAAACTGACGGGCAGTCAGAGCGGACAATTCAGATTTTGGAGGATATGCTCAGGGCATGTGTGATTGGATTTGGAGGTTAGTGGGATCGTTTCTTGCCTTTGGCCGAGTTTGCTTATAATAACAGTTACCAATCCAGCATCGAGATGGCTCCATTTGAGGCTTTGTATGGTCGACGATGTCGTTCGCCCATCGGGTGGTTTGAGCCCGGTGAGGCTAAATTATATGGTACTGATTTGGTAAAGGATGCCTTGAAAAAGGTAAAGTTGATTCAGGAGCGACTTCGTACAACACAGTCTAGACAGAAGAGTTACGCGGATCAGAAAGCGTGTGATTTATTCTTTATGGTAGGTGAAAAAGTTATCTTGAAGGTGTTGAGACGATGAAGGGAATCATGAGATTTGGGAAGAAAGGGAAATTGAGCCCAAGGTTTATAGGCCCATTTGAGGTGTTGAGACGAGTTGGGGAGGTTGCTTATGAGCTTGCATTGCCTCCCAGTCTATCGGGAGTTCATCCGGTTTTCCATGTATCTATACTCCGGAAGTATCATGCTAACCTATCACATGTGTTGGACTTCAACACAGTTCAGCTAGATAAGAGTTTGGGTTATGAAGAAGAGCTATTTGCCATTGTTGATAAACAAGTTCGGCAATTGAGGTCTAAGAAGATTTCTGCAGTAAAGGTCCAGTGGAGGGGCCAACCAGTCGAGGAAGCGACTTGGGAGGCCGAGGAGGACATGTAGAACAAATATCCACACTTATTTTAGCACTCCAGGTATTATTCTAAACCCGTTCGAGGACGAACATTTGTTTAAGAGGTGGAGAATGTAATGACCCAAACTGTCATTTTAACTTTTAGAACCCCGTTCCCTAAAATAAAACTCCCCAAACATGTTTTTATTAATTTATGACTTGCGGGGAATGTTGATTCAGGATTTGAAAGCATTTGGGTTGAAATTAGAACACTTGGTTCCTTAAGTTAGCTTTAAATGGACAAGCTTGACTTCGGTCAATATTTTGAGAAACCGATCCTGGAATCGAGATTTGCAGAACAAGTATCCACACTTATTTTAGCACTCCAGGTATTATTCTAAACCCGTTCGAGGACGAAAGTTTGTTTAAGAGGTGGAGAATGTAATGACCCAACCAGTCATTTTAACTTTTAGACCCCCGTTCCCTAAAATAAAACTCCCCAAACATGCTTTTATTAATTTATGACTTGCGGGGATTGTTGATTCGGGATTTGGAAGCGTTTGGGTTGAAATTAGAATACTTGGTTCCTTAAGTTAGCTTTAAATGGACAAGTTTGATTTCGGTCAATATTTTGAGAAAACGACCCCGGAATCGGGATTTGCAGAACAAGTATCCACACTTATTTTAGCACTCCAGGTATTATTCTAAACCCGTTCGAGGACGAACGTTTTTTTAAGAGGTGGAGAATGTAATGTCCCAACCAGTCATTTTAACTTTTAGAACCCCGTTCCCTAAAATAAAACTCCCCAAACATGCTTTTATTAATTTATGACTTGCGGGGATTGTTGATTCGGGATTTGGAAGCGTTTGGGTTGAAATTAGAACACTTGGTTCCTTAAGTTAGCTTTAAATGGACAAGTTTGACTTCGGTCAACATTTTGAGAAAACGACCCCGGAATCGGGATTTGACGGTTCTAATAGGTTCGTATGATAATTTTGGACTTGGGCGTATGTCCAAATCGAGGTTTGGATAACCCAGGAGCGTTTTGACGCTTAATAGTAAAAATCAACTATTTGAAGGTTTAAAGTTATTTAAATTTGGTTTGGAGTAGGTTTTTGAGAAATTGAAGTCCGTTTGGAATTCCGAGTTTGGGAATAGTTCCGTATAGTGATTTAAGACTTGCACGCAAAATTTCGTGTCATTCCGAGTAGTTTAAGTATATTTCGGTGCATTGGAAGTAATTTGAAGAACTTGAAATTCTTAAGTTTGAATCAATTTGGTTTAGGGTATGATTCTTAGATTTGATGTTGTTTTGCGCGTTCCGAGAGTTCGAGCGAGTCCGTTTTATGATTTCAAACCCGTTGGTATGTTCGGGCGGGGTCCCGGGGACCCCGAGTGTCAATCGGACGAGGCTCGGACCAAGTTGGAAGTTGGGAGCCAAAAACCGAAGCTCTTAGCTACTGTCAGAATCGCACCTGTGTTTGGCCAGTCGCAGGTGCGACATTCACAGATGCGACAGAGCTCGCAGGCGCGGTTCTCGCATATGCGAGATTTTGAGCGCAGAAGCGGAAGAAGGGAAGGGGCAATCCACCGCAGATGCGGACGAATTGCGCACCTGCGAACACGCAGGTGCGAAGCTTTGTGCGCAAATGCGAAAATTGGCCAGGCAAGTGGAACTTGCACTTGCGAGGATTTTCCGCAGGTGCAGTAATCTGTTCACAGGTGCGAAAGACTTGTTTGGCAGAAGGCTTAAAAGAACGGGATTTTACCATTTTTGCCCATTCTTCTTCCATGTTTGGGCGATTTCAGAGCATTTTGAGAGGAGATTTCAACTAGAAATTTGGAGGTAAATTAATTCTACACCCCTTGAGTTAAATACATAGATTATAAGTAGATTATAACTAGTAAATCTTAGAAAATAAAGGTTTAGGTGAAAAACCTAGATTTTTATAAAAATGAAATTTTAACCACGAAAATAGTTAGGGAATTGGGTAAAAATTATATATTTGAGTTCTCGAGATAATGGGTAACGTTTCCATATGAAAATTTTCAGAATCCTGGCACGTGGGCCCGGGATGAATTTTGGAAAGTTTACCATTTTGGATAGGGTAATTTATTTAATAGATGAATTTCGAATTATTGAACATATATTAATTATTTTATATAACTTTTGGATAGTTTCAGATATTTCGGCAGTGAATCGAGAATTTTACACGATGTGATAATCGAAAAGTGGAATTTGAGACGAGGTAAGTCTCTTGTCTAATCTTGTGAGGGGAAAATTACCCTATAAGGATTAAATTGAATAATTATTGATAATTGCGGGGGCTACGTTCGCACGAGGTGACGAGAGTCCGTACGTAGCTACTATTAATGCTAAAGTCCGGGTAGTTTAGGACTCAAAGTATGAATTACTTGTGTAAATTGTATTCCTTATTTAATTAATATTATTTGATATAATATTAATAGTAGCTACGTATATATATATATATATATATATATGTGTGTGTGTGTGTAAATTGTATTCCTTATTTAATTAAAACTTATGAATCAATTTTTATACATTCACTACATATATATATATATATATATATATATATATATATATATATATATATATATATATATATATATATATATATTGTGAATTGTTAGATCAAAATATTAAAGAATGAAAAAATTTATATGCTTGATTTTCTGTTTAAAATAATTAATTGTTAAAAGAAATTGTTCTCCTCCCGAAATTATCTCATAATAAATATACTCTCCTTCCGGAGGTACATAAGAAAATGTCCTCCTTTCTTGTGGAGCGGGCCGAACGCCTCGGCAGTATAGATGCATCTATGGATCGCGCCGCACGTCCCTCGACAGTGTACACGACACTCTGGATCGGGTCGTAAGTCCTCGGCAGAAATCGTGCTTAATAATAATAATTACACGATACTTTAATAATTTATTTTAGCTTGCGAAGCTAATTGATAAATTGAAAAATCCTTGAAATTTAATGAATTATTATTCTTGCCTGTTAAAGAATTAATTGTTATTCCTGTAAATGATATTTAATTGATAAATTAGAAATTATTTAAATTGAAGAAATTTAATTAATATATTGAGAATTTTTGCATTTGAAGGAATTTGATTATTTTCGCTGATTAAATAAATTATTTTAAATTCTGTAAATCAAGCTGATTTAAATATCCTAATTGTATTTCAATTATTATTATTGACCCATAGTGAGTGTCAAAATCGGCCATCTCGTCTCTACCACTTCGAGATTAGACTTGATACTTACCGGGTACACGTTGTTTACGTACTCATACTACACTTGCTATAATTTTTGTGCAGGAACTGAGGCAAGTACTAGTGGGGGGCCTATCGTCTTACACCCACGTTATCCAGGGGCATAGTGGTGAGCTATTTCTCTGATCCGTTCTACAGGTACTAGTGTCTCTCTTTGTATTTTTCATTCTGTCTATTTTTATTTCAGACAGTATTTGAGGTTTTGTATAATCTACTAGATGCTCATACACTTGTGACACTAGGTCTTGGCATACATATTGGTAGAATTTGGATTTTGTTATTTCTCTTGGTTTTAAATTTTGTCAATGAATGATTAATTTATTAAGTTTGCTTGTCTAGCCGTAGTGTTGGGTGCCATCACGACCTATAGGTGAAATTGGGTCGTGACAGATATCTTAGAATATATTTTTTTTATTTACATTGTGTGTCATTTTTAAAAAATTACTATTACTAACAAACTGATATGATATTCGAATTTGAATTTAAATGCAATTTGAGTAGTTTGCACTAAGGTTAAGCCAAGTATGATGTCGAAAAATAAACTACTTGGTAATTTTAAGACAATATATGCAATGTTATTCAAAGAACAAATTTTTTGTATATATAGGGTATTAAAAATTCAAAACATGTGCCTATAGATATCGATAAACTTAAAATGGAGTCATACTGAAATTCCTACATTGCACACCCACACGCCCGTCACCTAGCATGTGCGTCACCTCAAAACTAATCACATAACACATAATCCAGGGTTTCATACCCCAGGACCAAATTTAGAACTGTTACATACCTTAAACCGTGTAATTCTTTATCCTGCAATGCCTTTGCCTCGCGAATCGACCTCCAAATGTCTCGAATATATCCACAAATAATCCTATTCAGTCAACAAAAATTATAAAAATTAATTCCATATGAAAATATAAATTTTTCATCAAAATGCGAAATTTCACCCAAACATTGCCCGTGGGGCCCACGTCTCAGAACCCGACAAAGTTACAAAATCCTAAAGCTCATTCAACCATGAGTCCAATCATACAAATTTTATCAAATTCCGACATCAACTCAACCCTCAAATCTTTAAATTAAACCAAGAGGGTTTTCTAAATTTTCCAACTTAATTCACCGATTAAATGTTAAAAACAACCATGGATTCGGGTAATTTGACTAATATTGAGTTAAGAACACTTACCCTGTTGTTTTCCTTGAAAATCTCTCAAAACTCGCCTTTTCCCGAGCTCCAATTTGTCAAAAATGTTCAGAACTTAAACTTTCTATCCATACTTTTCTTTTTCGCGAACGCGGCAGGTACCTCGCGTTCGCGAAGCACAAAATTATGCTGACCAACATTACCCTCCGCGAACGCGAGTCAGTACTCGTGAGTGCGATGCCTTATCGAGCTCCCCTTCGCGAACGCGAAGGCAAAAATCCACACCAGCTATTTTCTCTTTCGCGAACGCGATGAACAACCTCGCCTGACCCCTGCTCCTCTTCGCGAACACGAGACCTTCTCGCGAACGCGAAGAGCCAAACTTTCCTACCTCAATTTCCCCTTCACGAACGCAAGAGCCTACTTGCGAACGCGAAGAAGGAAACCAGACACAGGAATCAGAAAATTCCAGCAGCTGTTTAAGTCCAAATTTCGATCTGTTAACCATTCGAAACTCACCCGAAGCCCCCGAGACCTCTACCAAATACACCAACAAGTCCTAAAACATAATACGAACTTAGTCGAAACCTCAAATCACATCAAACAACGCTAAAATCACCAATCACACCCCAATTCAAGTTTAACGAAAATTATCGAATTCCAACTTCTACATTCGATGCCGAAACCTATCAATTCAATTCCGATTGACCTCAAATTTTGCACACAAGTCATAAATGATATAACGGAGCTATGAAAATTTTCAGAACTGGATTCCTACTCTGATATCAAAAAGTCTACTCCCCGGTCAAACTCTTAAACTTAAATTTCTATTTTAGCCATTTCAAACCTAATTTAACTACGGACTTTCAAATATTTTTGAATACGCTCCTAAGTCCAAAATCGTCATACATAGCTATTGGAATCATCAAAACTCTATTCTGGGGTCGTTTATACATAAGTCGACATCCGATCACTATTTTAACTTAAGCTTTAAATCTTGGAACTAAGTGTTCCAATTCATTATAAAACCTCACCGGACCCAAACCAATCACCCCGACGAGTCACATAACAAGTGTAAAGCATAAATTGAGCAGTAAATGGGGAAACGAGGTTGTAATACTCAAAACGACCGGCCGGATCGTTACAAAAATAAAGTTTTAGTAATTGAAATTTTAAAAAAGAAATATTTATTAAGAGATATCAACACACCAAATAAGAGTTCAAGTAGTAGTAAAAGAGTCAAACCGTATCCAAAGAGTCATTCATAGTCTCAACATTTAATTGTTTTGCCATAAATATGAGTTATTATTTTACTTCCCGACTATTTTTAGGATCCAATGACACCGGCGAGAATGGTATCAATAAAGAAAAATAGAAGAAATGGTTAATTCTTTTCATGTAATGTTTTGTATTAATATCCAATTATTATCTATATTTACCGAGAAAGTTTAAATTTTAAGATAATTTACATATAATCCAAATAACTTAAATATTTGATAGGATTAGTGTCCGCGGATCCGCACATGTGCTAATACTAGTATAGATTAAAGGAACAAAGTTACCATATATATTTGGAATTGTAGTTAAGCCAAGTGGCAAGCTAATAAATGCCAATAGTATATGGTAACTTTATTCTATATTTGACTATATTAATCAAATAGAAATACAAGTGCATGTGTGTATATATATAAACTGAATTTGAATTAAAGGATAATTTTGAATTTATAGATAAAGTTTTTAAATTTGAATTAAAATAAAAAAGAAATTTATCCTTTTTTATCATGTTATCATACTTAATTCGGTTAATGATCATATGCAATCATGTTAGAAACTTTTTTTTATCTTTTCTAATAATTTAAATACTACTTCGCCTCTGGCAAAAAAGAAAAAAACTACTCCATATAACTACAGAATCCTTTCACATTTAAAACCCTATAATTATAGTTCTTTAAAACACTATATCTATATTTGAATAAAGCGAATTTCTTTTAAAATAAATATAATATATAGGGTATACGTCTATGTCTACCGAGATAACAAAATTGAGTTTAAAAATCGAATAAAAGTTTACTTACATATATAATGAAGTAAACCTACATGCTGAAGAAAGAAACAACACAAATATCAGTCAATATTCAAAAAAACGTTAGTTTTTTCCTTTTTGAAAAATGTTTATTTGAAGAGTCAATTTGTATAAATCGACATCAAACAAATAACAAAACTTTGTCTATACAATTGCTTTCATTAATTTCAATTTAGCACCTTCTAGGAATTGAAGGGTATAAGCTCAAACCTCTTCATTTAGCTGCAATCAAGCCAACAATGATGTCACGACCCAAAATCCCACCACAGGCGTCGTGATGGCACCTAGACTCTAAGACTAGGTAAGCCGATTTCCATTACATTTCGAAGCCTTTTAAAAAAAATATGAATTAAATAGGTAATCAAAACCAACAGGGGAACAAATATGAATATAATAACCTCCCAAGACTGGTAGTACTGAGTCACGAACTCTAACTGAATACATGGAATGATCATGATGACCGAATATACAGTACTATTTGATTACAAATTAACAGTACAATGAAATGAAAAGACTCCAAGGGACTGCGGCGATCAAGCAGCTCTACCTTGAATCCTTACGATCCCGCTTTAACTCTGCTCAAGTCTGATATCTCCAATACCTGGCTCTGCACAATAATGTGCAGAAGTGTAGTATGAGTACACCACGGTCGGTACCCAGTAAGTATCAAGACTAACCTCAATTGAGTAGAGACGAGGTACAATCCAGATACTCACTAGTCTAATAACCTGTGCAATATAATATACAAAATACTAGAAAACGTATAGCAATAAGGGCAGGATAAAACAACTAATGGTATGCGCAGCAAGACAACAAGTATACCATAAATATCACTCAATAATTATTAAATACATGTACACACAATTAAATCAAGTCCTTCAAATAAATGTCTTTCACATATAATTTTTCCAAATAACTCTATTTCAAATATAATTTTCTCAAATAATTATCTATCAAATATAATTCTTTCATATAATACTTTCTAAATAAGAATCCTTCCAAATAAATATTTTAAATATAGTTCTTTCAATTAAAAAGTCACCATGTGACACCTCATTTCATAATCATAAAAATACGGGTCTCAGCCCATTTTCATATTTTTCGTAAACACGGGTCTCAACCCATTTTTCATATTTTCATGGCACCTCGTGCCCATAATTAAATCATCATATATCTCCGACACCTCGTGCCCTCATCTCATATCACAACTGCATGGACAATTCACGTGCCAAATATCATTATCAATGCATATAAGATCCACACGATCAATTTATTTTTGATAAAGTAAGTTTAGAATTTTTAAATCAAGTAAGAAAATCAACAAGGAAATGAATTTATTTTAGAAATTATTTAGGTGAAGTAAATAATATTTCAATTCAAATGAAGCACCCGGTAGTTGCTGATTTGGATGTAAAACTTATAAGAACTAAATTACACAGCAAATTTCTTTTATTCAAAACAACTTAACCTTGAAAACTTATAAAGACTAGAACCACAAATCCTTAGAGTCTCGTACAAGAGACAAAGCCAACACATTACAACAAGGGATACAGACACATAATAGAATCAAATATTACATCACAGAAGAATACAACAATTTACCTATCACGGAAATAATAACAATAACCGAAGATAAGTGCAACTACAGAGAATGTCAACAAAGACACTCCCGAGATACCATCTCGTAGTCCCAAAAGTAAATATGCAACAACAACAATGCCCCCAGGCCATCACAAGTCATCACAATTCAATCCCCCACATAGCCCACCTTGTCTCGCCACATGTGCAATAGTAAAGTGAATGCCCGCCTTGTCTCGCCACACGCGCACAATAATGTTCCCACCTTGTCTCGCCACATACGCCACATACAAGGCGGGCTAAATCAATATATATAGCCCCCCTTGTCACGCCGCATGTGCATAAATCAACAATAATAATAGCACGGCAGAAACCTCGTGCAAACATCCGAACAAAACTTTCCAACAATAATAATAATAATAATAATAATAATAATAATAATAATAATAATAATAGCAGCACGGCAGAAACCTCGTGCAAACACCCGAACAAAACTTTCCAACAATATAACGTGTCAATATCACATCTCATGAATTGCACCTCAAGTGCTCAAATATTACAACATATCATAGATTTGCACGTCAAGTGCTCAATTATTACAATTTATCACAGATTGCACATCAAGTGCTCAATTATTACAATTTATCACAGATTGCACATCAAGTGCTCAATTATTATAATTTATCGCAGATTGCACATCGAGTGCTCAAATATCACAACTTGCCACTAAAATCAACAATACCTTATTTTCCACAATAGGGAGCCCATGGCTTGACCATAATGTGCACAAAAAATCTTAACAAATTATCCGAAAGTGAACAACTCAATAAAATAACATTTCACATAAAAATCAAGGTGGCAATCACACCAAATCATCATGTAAAAATAATTTCAACAAACAAGGATCTAGGCATGACAAATAGAGGATTTAATAAGTGCCAATAATTTCCAATTTAATACATGTCTAAGGATTTTTAATCAATGAAATTTGCACATATAAACTAAGTACGTACTCGTCACCTCACGTACATGGTTTTCAATTACACAATTTGCACATAAGACTCAATTCCTAAGGGGTAATTCCCTCACTCGAGGTTAAGCAGGACACTTACCTTTTTTAAGTAATGACGATATTCCAAAATCACCTTCTTGCTTGAATTGACCTTCGGACCGCTCAAATATATCCAAATTAATTGTATAACTTCATTAAAATTCATCGAAAATAATTCCGGATAATAATACGTCGACTTATAAATTTGTTCCAAAAAGTCAACAAAAGTCAACGCGGGACCCGCTTCTCGAAATTCGACATAAGATTCACGAAATATGAACACCCATTCCGATACAAGTTCAACCATACTAATTTTATCGAATTCCAATACCAACTCAACCTCCAAATCTTAAATTTTTATTTTTGGAAGATTTTGTAAAAATCTTGATTTCTTCCATTTAAATCCGAATTAAACGATGAATATAATCATAGATTCATGAAATATAATCACTTTAGGATATAGAACACTTACCCAAGTCAAAGTCTTGAAGAACTACTCCAAATTCGCCCAAAACCCGAGCTCCAAAATCTCAATCGAAAATGGCAAAATGACCATGTCCTTAAATGTTTCTGTCCAGTTTTGCACCTGCGGACGCGTCGCCACATCTGCGGAGCCGCTTTTGCAAACCAAAATCCTCTACTGCGAAAGTCCACTGACCAGAGGCCCTTCGCACCTGCGGAAGATTTTCCGCTTCTGCGGTCACGCAGGTGCGAAAAATGCATCGCACCTGCGACCTTTCCCCAGTCCTGCCCAGGCCGCATCTGTGATGGTACTATCACGACCCAAAATTTCCACCTTCATACCGCGATGGAGCCTAACATTTCACTTGCTAGGCAAGCCAACGTTAGAATAATATTAACCAATTTTTAAACAATCTTTAAATTATTAATAATCAAGGAAACAAAAGCGGAAGCAAAATTTGAAATATAGTGAAATAATCCATAAAAATAACGGTGTCTAAGTACCATCCCAAAATTGGTATCACAAGTATACGAGCTTCTAGAATAAATACAAATAAAGGTCTGAATAAATAAAGCTGTCTGGAAATAAACACACAGCTAAAGTAAAATAGACGGAGACTTCAGAACTGCGGACGCCATGCAGTTATACCTCAAGTCTCCTCTGGTAGCTGAAATCCGAGCAAGTCTATGGTACGCCGCTGGGACCAACTCCAAAATCTGCACAAGAAGTGCAGAGTGTAGTATCAGTACAACCGACCCCATGTACTGGTAAGTGCTGAGCCTAACCTCGACGAAGTAGTGACGAGGCTAAGGCGGTTCACTTACATTAACCTGTACGCAATATTGATAACAACAACAAATAATAGAAATAAATCACGTAACTCATTTATAATAATTGAAGCCAACTCAGCAGTCATAATCCATTATTATTTCAACCAATTCTGTTGTAGCGTGCAACCCATTCTCACAATATATTCATATTCAATTCTGTTACAGCGTGCAACCTGCTCTCACAATATATTCATATTCGGTTCTATTACAGCGTGCAACCCACTCCTCCAATATATTCATTTTAATCAAGTCTGTTGCGGCGTGCAACCCGATCCTCCAATATGGACTTTTAATAAGTCTGTTGCGGCGTGCAACCTGATCCTCTAATATTGACTTTTTAATAAGTCTGTTGCGGCGTGCAACCCAATCCACAATATTGACTTTTAATAAGTCTGTTGCGGCGTGTAACCCGATCCTCCAATATTGACTTTTTAATAAGTCTGTTGCAGCGTGCAACCCGATCCTACAATATATTCATTATAATCAATTCTGTTGCGGCGTGCAACCCGCTCTCCCAACATATTCATTTACCAATTTTTATAAAAGAAATTTCCCAAATAATTGCAACAATTGATATAAAATTTTAAGACAACAAACATACAATAATTATGATTTTAGTTATGAAACAAACAATGTCAAATAGCAAATTATTATAAAAATCAGGGAGAAAATATGCAGTTTAATATTTAATATGCTAAATGTCAAATAGCAATTAAAATACATAATTCAAATAACA
The DNA here is from genome assembly GCF_000390325.3 of Nicotiana tomentosiformis. NCBI lineage: Eukaryota > Viridiplantae > Streptophyta > Magnoliopsida > Solanales > Solanaceae > Nicotiana > Nicotiana tomentosiformis. The sequence goes on along the minus strand of NC_090820.1, from coordinate 37,832,828 downwards.
TGTAACAATTAATGCAGGAATTCAAGAATTAATATTTGACAAAGAATAGGAGAGAAACAATTATTATAATAATTAAGTTATGATTAAAACCAATGTATGATTTTTCAAGTAAGGAGGCAAACAATTAATTTGACGACGTATAGACACTCGTCACCTCGCCTATACGTCATTCACATGTATTTCACATAACAAATAATTTAAGGGTTCTATTCCCTCAAGTCAAGGTTAATCCCGATACTTACCTCGCTTTGCAAATTTCAATCAATTATTCAACCACAACTTTTCCTTTTAAATTTGCCTCCGAAAGCTTCAAATCTATTCACAAACAATTTAATATATTCAATACGAATCATAGGAATTAATTCCATATGAATTTACAAATTTTCCGGATAAAAATCCGAAATTATTAAAATATTCGGCAGTGGGACCCACGTCTCAAATCCCGGAAAAACTAGCAAAATTCGACCGTTCCGATACGAGTTCAACCATACCAAATTTGTCCAATTCCGTTATCAAATAGACCTTCAAATCTTAATTTTTCGTTTTTGGAAAGTTTTACAAAAATTCCAATTTCTTCCATCTAAATCCGAAATAAATGATGAATATAGGCTTAGATTTATGAAATACAATCACTATATGATAAATAACACTTACCCAGTTCGAAATCGTGAAAAACTCCTTTGAAATCGCCCCTAAGCCGAGTTATAATTGAGGGTTTGTGAAAAATGGAAAAAATCCCGTTTTTGGTTCTGTTTTAAGTCACAGGGGTCGGGCCTTCTTCGCGTTCGCGAAGGGCCTGTCGTGTTCGCGATGAGTAGCAGCCCATGGCTTTCACATTCGCGTTCGCGAAGGTTTCCCCCCTGGCCTTCGCGTTCGCGAGGCATAGCTCGTGTTCGCGCTGAAGGAATGATCGACCGTCCCCCAGGTGTACCAAACATTAAGAGTTTGCGTTTGCGAAGGGTAATGCCCCCATCGCTTCGCGTTCGCGACCATGCCTTCGTGTTTGCGAAAAAGAAAACTCCAGCTGCCCAGATTACTCTTCGCGTTCGCGAGAGTACCTTTGCGAACGCGAAGAAGGACATGCCAGAACACCTACGGCAGCAAAATACCAGATTTTCAAAGTCCAAAATATCCCGTAGCCTATCCAAAACTCACTCGAGCCCTCAGGGCTCCAAACCAAACATGCACACAAGTCCTAAAACATCATACGAACTTGCTCGCGTGATTAAATCACCAAAATAACACCTGGAACTACGAATCGGACACCAAATCAAAGGAAGTTTTCAAGAAAACTTTAAAACTTATATTTTTACAACCGTACGTCCGAATCACGTCAAATAAACTTCGATTTTCACCAAATTCGGCAGACAAGTCATAAATATTATAGTGGACCTATACCGGGCTCCGAAACCAAAATACTGACCCGAGGTCAATAAGTCCAACATCAGTAATTTCTTAGAAATCATTAAGCTTTCAAGCTTTTAATTTTTCATCAAAATTCCATATATCGGGCTAGGGACCTTGGAATTCGATTCCGGGCATACGCCCAAGTCCCAAATCACGATACGGACCTATCAGAATTGTCAAAACACTAATTCGGGTCCGTTTGCTCAAAATGTTGACCAAAGTCAACTTAGTTGAGTTTTAAAGCTCTATTTCACATTTTAATTATTTTTCACATGAAAACTTTTCGGAAAATTTTACGGACTGCGCACGCAAGTCGAGGAATGATAAATGGTGCTTTTTGAGGTCTTAGAACACAGAATTACTTATTAAATTTAAAGATGATATTTTGGGTCATCACAGGTACCCTCGCTTCTGCGTTGTCGCACCTGCGCCCAAATTTCCGCAGGTGCGATCCCAATTGGTCTGCCCAGAAACAGCAGAAATCATAGCATTTTCAACAAGTCCAAATTCGATCCAAACCTTGTCTGAAACTCATTCGAGCTACCTGGGACCTCGTCCGTATTTACCAATAAGTCTCGAAACACAACACAGACCTACTCGGGGTTTCAAATTACATCACACAACACCGAAATTATGAATCGCGTGTCAAATCAAATTTTGAGTTTTTAAATCTTCCAACTTATATATGTTGCGCCGAAACGTATCAAATCAATCCGGAATGACCTCAAATTTTGCACACAAGTCATAAATGACGAAATGGAGCTAATCAAATTTTCGGAATCGAAATTCGACCTCGTTATAAAAAATTCACCTCCGAATCCGGACATATGTCGAAGTCCGAAATCACCATATGAAGCTATTAACATTGTTAAAATTCCATTCCGGAGTCGTTTACTCAAAAGTCAACTCTCCGGTCAACTCTTTCCATTTAAGCTTCTAAATAAGAATTGTTTTTTTAATTTACTTCCGAATCTTCCGAGAAGCAAACTCGACCACACTCGCGGGTCATAATACATATTGTGAAGCTACTCGAGACCTTAAGTCACTAAACGGGATGTAAATTCTTAAAACGACCGACCGGGTCATTACATTCTCCACCTCTTAAACAAACGTTCGTCCTCGAACGTGTTAAGAATTATTCTGAGGTTACCAAATCGATGATTTTACTTTTACACATATACTCACGGTTGATCCCACGCTACCGCATTTGAGATAAACCTGGCAATACCATCTCATTTGAGATTGTTTCTTGTATCCACATTTGTAAAATTTAAGATCAATTTCTTACACTCCAACATTTTCAAAAGGCCTAATTTTTTTTTTCACAATAACGCATGGTATTGTAACGACCCGGCCGATCGTTTTGAGAGTAATAGCCCCGATCCCCTATTAACTGCTTTCCCCAAATTATTTTTTGCTATTGTGACTTGCCGGGATGATTGGTTTTGAGTTTCGGAGTATTTTGGGACACTTACTCCCTAAATGAGAGCTTAAGCCTTAGGATTTGGACCGTAGTCAGAACTATATGAAGACGACTTCGGAATAGAATTCTGTCGGTTCTGTTAGCTCCGTTAGGTGATTTTGGATTTAGGAACGTGTCCGGATTGTGTTTTGGAGGTTCGTAGCTCATTTAGGCTTGAAATGGCGAAAGTCGAATTTTTGGAGTTTTGGACCGGTAGTGGAAATTTTGATATCGGGGTCGTTTTCTGATTCTGGAAGTTGGAGTAGGTCCGTAATGTTGATTATAACTTGTGCGCAAAATTTGAGGTCAATTGGACGTGATTTGATAGGTTTCGACATCGGTTGTAGAATTTTGAAGTTTCAAGTTCTTTAAGTTTGAATTGGAGGGTGATTCGTGATTTTATCATTGTTCGATGGGATTTGAGAGCTCGACTAAGTTTGTATGGTGTTTTAGGATTGGTTGGTATGTTTGGTCGAGGTCCTGGGGGCCTCGGGTGTGTTTCGGATGCTTAACGGGTGAAAACTTGGACTTAGAGGAATTTCTGAACTTTGCTGGTTCTGGTGTTTTCGCACCTGCGGAAAAGAGATCGCAGGTGCGTGAGCCGCACATGCAGAGATGGAAGCGCAGATGCGATAAATCGAGAGTTGTCCTGGGGTCACAGGTGCGAGGAAGTTTCTGCATCTGCGATGCCCGCAAATGCGCAAGGATGTTCGCACATGCGCAAGATGCGCAGAAGCGGAAGGGACTCCGTAGGCGCGAGTGCGCAGATGCGGCCCTTTCGTCGCAGATGCGAAGGCAGAGTGGGTAAGTGAGTTGCACAGATGCACACATTTTTCCGCATAAGCGCACCCACAGGTGCGAGCCCAGGTTCCGCAGGTGCGGAAATACATGGGCAGTGATTAAAACCGAAGGGCTTCGCGATTTTTATCATTTTTGGCTTTACAAACTCGGGTTGGGGCGATTTTTGAGAGCATTTTCGAGGCATTTCTTGAGGTAAGTTCCTTGTGCTTATTTTTGGTCAATAATCTTGCCTTGCCATGTATTTTCCCACCTAGTTAATGTGTATTTGAGGTGGAAATTGGAAGTTGGAGACTAGGGATTTAGGAGTTTGAATTGTGGATTGGAGGACCATTTGGTGTCGGATTTTAGGAAATTTGATATGGTTAGACTCGTGAGTGAATGAGCTTTCTAGTTTCGTGGAGTTTGTCATGTTTCGAGACGTGGGCCCCAGGGGCCGGGTTTGAGCCAATTTCGGGTTTTGGCCTAACTTTTGTAGTTTTTCTTGTGGGATTCATTCCATTAGCGCGTATTGATGGTATTGTACTGTTTTGAATAGATTCGGGCCATTTGGAGTCGAATACTCGTGGAAAGAACGTGTTATCAGGTTGATTTGAGCGGTTCGAGGTAAGTGGCTTGCCTAACCTTGTGTTGGGGACTTTCCCCTTAGGATATCTTGATATTATTTGGTGTGTGGGTGCCGTGTACGTGAGGTGACGAGTACGTACACGGGCTATTATTGCAAAAATCATGTTTAACCTTTTTAAATCATAAATTGCTTCTCTTATTAATTGTACTAATATGTTTAATTGTGTAGTTTAGACTAGAAAAGCATGCTTACGTGTTTTAACTGCCTAATTGACATTCTGTGCGTCATGTTCAGTTAAGTCCTTATTTGCCTTATCTGTGTCCAGTATAAACTGTATAACTCGATGTCATACCTATCATTTCATCTTGCGTTGCATATTTAAATTGGGACTACGGACGTACTCCGGGAGATCCCCCTATACTGCATATTTACTTTGGGACTACGGACGTATTCCGGGAGATCCCCCTGTACTGCATATTTACTTTGGGACTACGGACGTATTCCGGGAGATCCCCCAGCATTGCATATTTACTTTGGGACTACAGACGTATTTTGGGAGATCCCCCTGTACTGTATATTCATTTAAAACTACGGGACGGTATCCCGAGAGATTTTCCACTGTGTTTACCTTGTTTTGAGCCGAGGGCTCCCTTAACTGTTAAATTTTCAAAAAACATTTTAACTCTGTTACCGTAAATTCTACTTATATCTTTTATTGCTTAATTTATTATATTTACTCCGGTAGGGCCTTGACCTGACCTCGTCACTACTCGACCGAGGTTAGGCTTGGCACTTACTAGGTACCATTGTGGTGTACTCATGCCCTTCCCTACACATGTTTTTGTGGGCAGATCCAGGTGCGAGCTATCAGCCTCGGGGTTAGTACGTGCTGCTGATTCTAGGAGCCTTCAAGGTACTTCTGCTTGCGTCCGCAGATCTTCGGAGTCCCCTTCTACTCCCTCACCTAGATACTTTCTCTATTATCCTCAGACTTTTGTATAGAGCTACATAGATTATAGCAGCTTGTGACTTAGTGATATTCCGGGTCTTGAAAAATTATTTTGTGTATGCCGAGTGGTACTACTCTTGGCTATTTAAAATATAATGTTTATCTTAAAAATGTTGTATTTCCTTTATATTTTTTGCAATAGTAGGCTTACCTAGTCGTAAAGACTAGGTGCCATCACGACACCTTACGGAGGGTTAATTTGGGGTCGTGGCAGGTATTAGTTTCAACTGGCTATAGCAGCTCGTGCCTATGCACACATCAATTTTTCTTGATAGTGTTGAAGTACTTCAAAATTTTTCTGGGGTGTTACATTCCTTTCCGCTTAGGATCATTCGCCCTCAAACACATAACATAATTTATCTCTTCTTTCGCACATATCAATCTCCCAAATTTTTGTACTTCCCAAAATTTTCAGAAATTTCGGCAGAGTCTCCCCTATAATTGGGCCTATCCACCTGCCAGAGTAACGCCAAAAAAAACTCCGAGCAACACGTCCACAACCCAACAAAATACCACAAGGTATATATATCAATAACACCAATCTCGGCATCACAAGCACTGCATTGCCATAATGATATCAGGACATGAAGCACATTATATGTATGCTCATCACCACATCTTTGGGCTTAAAAGTTGTTCATAATTAATTCCAGCATCATCAATTAATCTCATATTAACCACCGCCTTATTTCGAATTTTCACAATACTGACAACAGAATGTGAGGCATGAACACCTCGTGATTACTTATTCGGATTAATGAGTCACATTTAACGCTACCTGGGCACTCATCTCATAGATTAAAACTTAATAATTACTGCATAATTATGGCACAGAAACATATAAAAGAATTATCACATAAGCCTATCAGGCATGACTCCCTATTAGTACTATAGTACAATATAAACTTCACACTGAGAGAAATTTAAACTCATAAATATTTTACCACAAGGACTTCGTCCTTATATAACTTCCACCGCGGCTTGTAGACCGGTTTAAATATTTTACGTCATATAAATATGCGAGGATTTCATCCTCAATTCCGAATCACAAGTATTTTGCACATTGTGCCAACTGAAATTTCAATTTACTTTCTTTCTTCTTTTCAATATATTTCATAAACATTTTTACCAACACATAATGAACCCCCATACCAGTAGGGCATATAATTCATAAAAAATAGAATCAATTATTCCGAAACACATTAAACCCACTGTAATGAATAATAAAAATTTCTTTTAGACTTATAGCTCTCAATGGTGTACAAAAATAAAATGACAGACACGGGCTCACATCTTCAAATCTCCCAACAGGGATAAACATATAAGTGGGCCACAAAATTTACGAAGCTCACCCATAAGCGGAGCATAATAAGAGGACTCATCTCAATATTCAGAACCGAATCAAATTAAAGGAAAATATCCTTTTATAACAAATCGGGATCGTACCTGTAACGACACCATCGGGTGTATCGGCCTCAGCCAAATCATAGAGATTGTAACAATGGGTCGGGTCTCCACCTCTTAGGCGCCCACTACCCGCCTATCCTCCACCTCTAGCTGACTGTGTACATGGAGTATTAACTGGAATAAAGCTTGTAGCTTGAATCCTACCTCTTAACCATATACAAGTTTTGGAGAACCTTTCAATACCATATAAATACATCTCAGGCCAAAACTGATATAACACATGACCCCACAATATGATCGTTGATAGTGGACTCCCCTCACTTGGCGTGAAGCCATATGCCACATTCCCATGATCCACAATACTAACCTTCATCGCTCGTAGGACACCGGTCATAAGACGCCTCAAGCCATTTATTTGGCGCATGTCATCCTCGTGACAGTTAAACTCGCTTCCTCTAGTCCCTTGGTTGCGTACGTACCCTTTGCTAAATAGAAATCCCATACGAACTACATAGTCTTTAATACCACCAGCGATTTCAGATCTATATCCACCTCGTGACCCTACCATAATTGTAATGATTAGGCAATTAATTAAACCTTCTTAATATCATACTTATCAATCATATGTCAGAACCTGCTGCACCCCAATGTGCACAACTGAATGATCTCTCAATACTTTCGCATCCTCTATCTGGACGACACGTTGTAATAATGGTTGAGCAACCCTGGCTCTCTTATAACCCCTCTATATTATCACAAACCGTTGGCGCATAGTTGATACCGAGGCAATTTCATACACGAGTGGATGCAAAAGAACATAAGATATATGCTTCAAGCTGAATAAATGTCGCACGATGAGGAATGAAAGAAGTGACAATTTTTCCTACTAGCTCTGTAGCCTCTCGAAGATAAGTACAGACGTCTCTGTACCGATCCGCAAGACTATACTAAACTCGTTCGTGACTCGTAGAACCTATGAATCTATAGCTCTGATACCAACTTGTCACGACCCAAAATCCCACCACAGGCGTCGTGATGGCACCTAGACTCTAAGACTAGGTAAGCCGATTTCCATTATATTTCGAAGCCTTTTTTTTAAACTATGAATTAAATAGGTAATCAAAACCAACAGGGGAACAAATATGAATATAACAACCTCCCATGACTGGTAGTACTGAGTCACGAACTCTAACTGAATACATGGAATGATTACATTGACCGAATATACAATACTATTTGATTATAAATTAACAGTACAATGAAATGAAAAGACTCCAAGGGACTGCGGCGATCAAGCAGCTCTACCTTGAATCCTTACGATCCAGCTTTAACTCTGCTCAAGTCCGATATCTCCAATACCTGGCTCTGCACAATAATGTGCAAAGTGTAGTATGAGTACACCACGGTCGGTACCCAGTAAGTATCAAGACTAACCTCAATTGAGTAGAGACAAGGTACAATCCAGACACTCACTAGTCTAATAACCTGTGCAATATAATATACAAAATACTAGAAAACATATAGCAATAAGGGCAGGATAAAACAACTAATGGTATGCGCAGCAAGACAACAAGTATACCATAAATATCACTCAACAATTATTAAATACATGTACACCCAATTAAATCAAGTCCTTCAAATAAATGTCTTTCACATATAATTATTCCAAATAACTCTCTTTCAAATATAATTTTCTCAAATAATTATCTATCAAATATAATTCTTTCATATAATACTTTCTAAATAAGAATCCTTCCAAATAAATATTTTGAATATAATTCTTTCAATTAAAAAGTCACCATGTGATACCTCATTTCATAATCATAAAAATACGGGTCTCAGCCCATTTTCATATTTTTCATAAATATGGGTCTCAACCCATTTTTCATATTTTCATGGCACCTCGTGCCCATAATTAAATCATCATATTTCCTTGTCACCTCGTGCCCTCATCTCATATCACAACTGCATGGACAATTCACGTGCCAAATATCATTATCAATGCATATAAGATCCACACGATCAATTTATTTCCGATAAAGTAAGTTTAGAATTTTTAAATCAAGTAAGAAAATCAACAAGGAAATGAATTTATTTTAGAAATTATTTGGGTGAAGTAAATAACATTTCAATTAAAATGAAGCACCCGATAGTTGCTGATTTGGATGTAAAACTTATAAGAACTAAATCACACAGCAAATTTCTTTTATTCAAAACAACTTAACCTTGAAGACTAATAAAAACTAGAACCACAAATCCTCAGAGTCTCGTACAAGAGCTAAATCCAACACATTACAACAAGGGATACAAACACATAATAGAATCAAATGTTACATCACAGAAGAACACAACAATTTACCTATTACGGAAATAAAACAATAACCGAAGATAAGTGCAACCACAGAGAATGTCAACAATGGAACTCCCGATATACCGTCTCGTAGTCCCAAAAGTAAATATGCAACAATAAAAATTCCCCCAGGCCATCACAAGTCATCACAATTCAATCCTCGACATAGCCCACCTTGTCTCGCCACGTGTGATGACCCAAAATATCATCTTTAAATTTAATAATTAATTATATATTCTAAGATCTCGAAAAGCACTATTTATGATTTCTCGACGTACGTGCGTAGTCCGTAAAACTTTTTGAAAAATCTTTATGTGAAAAATGGATCAAAATATGAATTAGACCTTTAAAACTCAACTGAGTTGACTTTGGTAGGTCAGTATTTTGACAGTTCTGATAGGTCCATATCATAAATTGGGACTTGGGCGTATGCTCGGAATCAATTTTCGAGGTACCTAGCCCGAGATATGGAATTTTGATGAAAAATTAAAAGTTTAGGTTCAAATAGCGACCGGATATCGAATTATGTGCAAACGACCCCAGAATAGAATTTTGATGATTCCAACAGCTACGTATGGTAATTTTGGACTTAGAAGCGTGATCAAAATTTTATTTGGAAGTCCATAGTGAAATTAGGATTGAAATGGCTAAAATAGGAATTTAAGTTTGGAAGTTTGACCAGGGAGTTGACTTTTTGATATCGTGGTCCGAATCCAGTTCTAAAAGTTTTAACAGCTCCGTTATGTCATTTATGACTTGTGTACAAAATTTGAGATCAATCGGACTTGATTTGATAGGTTTCGACATCGAATGTAGAAGTTGGAAATTCTTAAGTTCATTAGGCTTGAATCTATGTGTGATTCGTATTTTTAGTATTGTTAGATGTGATTTGAAGACTCAACTAAGTCCGTATGATGTTTTAGGACTTGTTGGTATATTTGGTTGAGGTCCCGAGGGGCTCGGGCGTGTTTCGGATGGTATTCGGAGTATTTCCCTTCATTTTGGCACTGTTGGTAGCTGTTGATTTCTGGTATTTTAAACCTTCTTTGCGATCACGAAGATTGGGACGCGATCACGTAGGCTTAGCTGGGGCAGTGTTAATTTTGTTGTTCGTGATCCCGTGAGGTCAACCGCGATCGCGTAGGTTTGGCAAGCTGTGCATCGCGACCGCATGGCATTGTTTGCGATCGCTTAAGGTTAATTGAGGGCTGCTAAGTTTTGTGCTTCGCGATCGCGTGAAGCGGGATGCGATTGCGTAGCTTTGAAATCTTGTGATTTGCGAACGCCTGAAGCGGGATGCGATCGCGTAGCTTTGAGATCTTGTGATTCGTGAACGCGTGAAGAGGACTGCGATCGCGTAGAGCTGGGAACTCTGTGCTCTGCGATCGCGTGAGGATATACGCGATCGCGTAGAGTTAATTTGGGCAGTGGTAATTTGTGCTTCGCGATCGCATGTGGATGTTCGCGATCGCAATGAGTAAAAGCCTGGGCAGAATGTTTAAGTTCTGTTCGTCCCATTTTCCATTTTTAACGAATTGGAGCTCGAATTGAGGCGATCTTTGAGAGATTTTCAGAGAAAACGCTGGGGTAAGTGTTCTTAACTCAATCTTTGTTAGATTACCCGAATCTATCACTATTTTTAACAATTAATAGGTGATTTAAGTTAGAAAAATTAGAAAACCCTCTTGGATAGATTTGAGGATTTGAGGGTCGAACAGTTATTGGAATTTAATCATTTTGGTATAGTTAGGCTCGTGGTTGAATGGGCGTTCATATTTCGTAACTTTCGTCGGATGTTTGAGTTAATTTCGAATTTGTATTGAAAAATGTAGTATTTTCTTATAGAATTAATTCTATAATTTTTGTTGACTATATCAAATTAATTATGACTAGATACGAGTCGACCTGAATCGGAAAATCGAGGAAAAAGCATACTACTTGGTTAAATTGGAGCAAGTCGAGGTAACTGACTTGTCTAACCTTGTGGGAGGGAAATCTCCCCTAGAATTGATAATAATATGATTATTAAAATATGTTGAAAGGCATGTACACGAGGTGACGAGTGTGTACACGGGCTAAATGTGAAAAATTTTATTTTTAAATTGTGTAGATTATTGTTGCGCATTTATTAAATTATTTTATCTTATTATATTCTACATCATTGATCTGAGATATATACTTTAACTTTGTTTGACGTTTTCCTGCTAATTGTTTTACCTGTTTAATTGAAACTTGGTTTCTTTTATATTGTGTATTATTTGAATGTTGATTTCTTTAAATTAAATATTATTAATAGGAAGTATTTGACATTTTTAAATTAGATATTGAAGCAACATATTAAAGATTTTAAAATATTATTTTCCTGAATTATTGTGATGGAGCCGTGAGCTCTTTATTGTGGAAAAATATTATTGTTGGATTATTTTGGCATGAGCCGTGAGCTCTTTATTATTGAATAATATTGTTGTTGATTTATTTTTGGATAATTGAAATATTGGGCACTTGAGGTGCAAATTGTGATATATTGTGATATTGATACGCATGCGGTGGTATAAGGTCTGGGTATTGAAACGCATGTGGTGAGATAAGGGTGGCTTTGATACGTGTGGCTAGTAGGGGTGACTACTAGAAGTCATGCGATGTGATAAGGGTGGCTAAAATGCGAGATGCTTTTTCGGAAAAATATTTTCTTTAAATAAATTGTGAAGGCTCCCGCGGTGATATAAGAAAATGAGATATTGTGAATTTATTTATGATTTGGGACTACGAGGAGGTACCTCGGTAGTGCCCTTGTTAATATTGATTTATGGCCATAGTTGCCTTCGATTAATTGTTGTGATTTTCATAAAGTTGAAAGGAATTCTGTTTTGATTCCACGAGATATTATTTGTAATTATTTGGTGTCATTAAATGTGACATACTATTTGATTCATTTCTATAGTCATTTTATCTTATTAAATTGTTTAAATATTTTTTCATGTCATTATCTATTCTCCAGTAGGGCCTGACCTGACCTCGTCACTACTCTACTGAGGTTAGGCTTGGCACTTACTGGGTACCGCAGTGGTGTACTCATACTACGCTTCTGCACACCTTTTTGTGCAGATCCAGGTACATCTTACCAGTCCAAACGTCAGTGAGTTACCTACGCACGGAGACTTCGAGGTATATCTGCCAGCGTCCGCAGACTCCGGAGTCCCCTTCTATCATTTTATGTTGCTTCCTTATTTTTCTTTAGACCTTGATACATAGAAACATTGAGGATAGATTTTTTAGAAGCTTGTGACTTATTTCTACAGGGTTTTGGGAGTTGTAATTATTTGAATTGTAGTTTATTTATTTAAGATATTTATGATTATTCCGCATTGATAGGCTTAGCTAGTCTTAGAGACTAGGTGCCATCACGACCTCCTATAGAGGGAATTTGGGGTCATGACAAGTTGGTATCAGAACACTAGGTTAATAGGTGTTATGAGTCATAAGCAGGTTTAGTAGAATCTTGCGGATCGGTACAGAGACATCTGTACTTATCTTCGGGGGGCTATGGAACTGTTAGGAAATATTCAGTTCTTTGATTCCTTATCGTGCGTATTTTTTGACTTCAAAATTTTAAACCATTGTCTTTCTATTCTCTCGCAGATGGTGAGGACACGCACAACTGGATCTGATGAACAGACTCCCACCGCCCGTACTCCAGAGCCACGGGCCCAAGTTGACCATGCCCCAGAGGTTATACCAGTGCAACCAATTGTCCCAGTTCGGCCTGAGATTAGGAAAATAGTTTCAGAGGGGGAGCAACTCAGGCTCGAGAGGTATAAGAAGTACCACCCTCCCACTTTCAGCGGTTTAGCTTCAGAGGATGCTTAGGGTTTTCTGGAGGAATGTCACCGTATCCTTCGTACTATGGGTATTGTGGATTCCAGTGGGGTTTCTTTCATGGCATTCCAGTTTAGAGGAGAAGCCTACCAGTGGTGGCGGGCATATGAGTTGGATAGTCCCGCTGAGGCATCTCCACTCACTTGGACTCAATTTTCAGATATGTTCTTAAGGAAGTATGTTCCTCAGAGTCTTAGGGATGCATGGTGCATAGAGTTTGAGCAGTTGCGCTAGGGTTCTATGACCGTGTCAGAGTATGCGGTCCGATTCAGTGATTTTGCTAGGCATGCACCGCCTTAGTTGCTACTGTTCGAGAGCGGGTTCGCAGATTTATTGAGGGTCTTCACCCCAGTATCAGTTACAGTATGGCCCGAGAGCTAGAGATGGACATCACATACCAACAGGTGGAGTCAATTGCTAGGATATTGGAAGGAATGCGGACTCGGGAGAGGGAAGAGAGGGAAGCTAAGAGACCCCGAAATTCTAGCACATATAATAATTCTCGTGCCCCAGTTGCAGCCCGTCATGGTAGAGGTTATGTGAGCCGTCCTATTCATTCAGCACTTCCAGCTTCCAGTGGTATTTCGACTACTCCCAGACCTCAGGTTCCATAATATGCACCACCAGTGTCTTCTGTACCTCATGTACGGGGTGCTTTCAGCGGGCAGTCTAGTCGATCAGGCCCGAGCCAGTCCCAGAAGTCACGTCCTCCGAAGGCTTGTTTTGAGTGTGGTGACACTCGTCATATTATGAAAGATTGCCCCAGATTTAGGAGGGGTGCACCTCCACAGATTTATCAGGCCCCACCTATTCCACAGGGTCCTCAAGCTTCTCAGGCCATGATTACTGCACCAGTTGCCACTCCACATGCACATCCAGCTAGAGGTGGAGGTCGAGCAGGTAGAGGTCGCCCTAAAGGGGGAGTCCATGCCAGATATTATGCCCGTCCTGCTAGGACAGATGCTGTTGCATCCAATTCTGTTATCACAGGTATTATTTCGGTCTGTCATAGAGATGCGTCAGTCTTATTTGATCCAGGCTCCACTTATTCTTATGTGTCATCTTATTTTGCCCCATATTTGGGTGTATCACATGATTCCTTGAGTTCTTCTGTTTATGTATCTACACCTGTGGGTGAATCTATTATTGTGGATCGTGTGTATCGGTCGTGTTTAATTATTATCATTCGTTTTGAGACCAGAGCTGATTTATTATTACTCAGTATGGTGGATTTCGATATTATTTTGGGCATGGATTGGTTGTCGCCCTATCACGTTATTCTTGATTGTTACACCAAGATAGTGACGTTGGCTATGCCAGGTCTACCGCGGCTAGAGTGGAGAGGTACCTCGGATCATGTTCCTAGCAGGGTTGTTTCATTTCTTAAAGGCCAACGAATGGTTGAGAAGGGGTGTGATACGTATCTGGCCTATGTAAGAGATGTTAGTATTGATACTCCTACCGTGGAGTCAGTTCCTATAGTAAGGGATTTTCCTGATGTATTTCCAGCGATTCTTTTGGGTATGCCACCCGACATGGATATTGATTTTGGCATTGATTTGTTATCGGGCACTCAGCCCGTTTCTATTCCACCATACCGTATGGCCCCAACAGAGTTGAAAGAATTAAAAGAACAATTACAACAATTTCTTGATAAGGGTTTCATTCGGCCTAGTGTATCTCCTTGGGGTGCTCCTGTCTTATTTGTAAAGAAAAGGGATAGTTCTATGTGGATGTGTATTGATTACCGCCAGCTGAACAAGGTTACCGTGAAGAATAGGTATCCATTGCCACGTATTGATGACCTATTTGATCAGCTTCAGGGTGCCAGAGTATTCTCTAAGATTGACTTATGTTCAGGCTATCATCAATTGAAGATTCGGGAGCCAGATATCCCGAAGACTGCTTTCAGGACTCGGTACGGTCATTACGAGTTCCTTGTGATATCTTTTGGGCTGACCAACTCCCCAGCAACATTTATGCACTTAATGAATAGTGTATTTCAGCCCTATCTTGATTCCTTCGTCATTGTTTTTATTGATGACATTCTGGTGTATTCTCGGAGTCGGGAAGATCATGAAAAACACCTGAGGACTGTGCTTCAGATTTTGAGAGAAAGGAAGTTATATGCAAAATTTTCAAAGTGTGAATTCGGGCTTGATTCAGTGGGATTTTTGGGTCATATAGTTTCGTGTGAGGGGATCAAGGTAGATCCAAAGAAGATTAAAGCAGTGCAGAGTTGGTCCAGACCGTCCTCAGTTACGGAAATCCAGAGTTTCCTTGGTTTGGCTGGGTATTATCGCCGATTTGTAAAAGGTTTCTCTTCTATTGCTGCATCTATGACCAAATTGACCCAGAAGGGTGCTCCGTTCAAGTGGACCGAGGAATGTGAGGAGAGCTTCTAAAAGCTCAAGATAACTTTGACTACAGCCCCAGTATTGGTATTACCTATAGGTACATGATCTTATACTATGTATTGTGACACGTCGCGTATTGGTCTCGGCGCAGTGTTGATGCAAGACGGTAGGGTGATTGCCTACGCGTCCAGACAGTTAAAGGTGCATGAGAAGAATTATCCTGTACATGACCTAGAGTTAGCAGCTATTGTTCATGCCTTAAAAATTTAGCGGCATTATTTGTACGGTGTCCATTGTGAGATCTACACCGATCACCGGAGTCTACAGCATCTATTTGAATAGAAGGATCTTAATTTGCGGCAGCGGAGATGGTTGGAGTTGCTTAAGGATTATGACATCACCATTCTCTATCATCCTAGGAAGGCCAATATGGTGGCCGATGCCTTGAGTCGTAAGGCGGAGAGTTTGGGCAGCTTAACATATTTACCGGTAGCAGAGAGGCCTTTAGCCTTGGATGTTCAGGCCTGGGCCAACCAGTTTGTTAGACTAGATATTTTCTAGCCGAGTCGAGTTTTGGCTTGCGTGGTTTCTCAGTCTTCTCTTTACGATCGTATCAGGGAACGTCAGTATGATGACCCTCATCTGCTCTTTCAGCACGGTGATGCTAAGGAAGTCACTATTGGAGATGACGATGTATTACGGATGCAGGGCAGGCTATGTGTGCCTAATGTGGACGGTTTGCATGAGTTGATTCTCTAGGAGGCTCACAGTTCGCGATACTCCATTCAACCGGGTGCTGCAAAGATGTATCAAGACTTGAAACAACACTATTGGTGGAGGCAGATGAAGAAAGACATAGTGGGGTATGTATCTCGGTGTCTAAATTGTCAACAGATGAAATATGAGCATCAACGACTGGGTGGATTACTTCAGAAGTTAGAAATTCCATAATAGAAATGGGAGCGGATCACTATGGATTTCGTTGTTGGGCTCCCACGGACTCAGCGGAAGTTTGATGCAGTTTGGGTGATTGTGGATAAGCTGACCAAATCAGCTCATTTCATTCCTGTGATTACTACTTACTCTTCAGAGCAGCTGGATCAGGTATATATTCGCGAGATTGTCAGACTTCACGGTATACCAGTATCTATCATCTCTAATCAGGGTACACAGTTTACCTCACGGTTTTGGAGGGCAGTACAGCGTGAGTTGGGTACTCGAGTAGAGTTGAGTACAACATTTCACCCTCAGATGGACGGGCAGTCCGAACGCACTATTCAGATACTGGAGGATATGCTTCGTGTGTGTGTGATAGATTTTGGGGGTGCTTGGGATCAGTTCACCACTTGCGGAGTTTACTTACAACAACAGTTACCAGTCAAGCATTCAGATGGCTCCGTATGAGGCTTTATATGGTAGGCAGTGCCGGTCTCCAGTGGGTTGGTTCGAACCGGGCGAGGCTAGACTATTGGGTACAGACTTGGTTCAGGATGCCTTGGAAAAGGTTAAGTTGATTTAGGATCGACTTCATACAACCCAATCTAGACAGAAGAGTTATGCGGATCAGAAGGTTCGTGATGTTGCATTCATGGTTGGTGAGCGGGTATTGCTCCAGGTTTCGCCTATGAAGGGTGTGATGAGGTTCGGGAAGAAGGGCAAGTTGAGCCCTAGGTATATTGGGCCTTTTGAGATTCTTGAAAGAGTTAGAGAAGTGGCTTACAGACTTACGCTACCACCTAGTCTCTCTGCAGTTCATCCGATATTCCATGTTTCTATGCTTCAGAAATATCACGGCGAACCGTCTCATGTGTTAGACTTCAGTTCGGCTCAGTTGGACAAGGATCTATCTTATGTTGAGGAACCAGTGGCTATTCTAGATAGGCAGGTTCGAAAGTTGAGGTCAAAGAATATTGCTTCCGTGAAGGTTTAGTGGAGGGGTCATCCGGTCGAAGAGGAGACTTGGGAGACCGAGCTTGATATACGCAGCCGTTATCCACACTTATTCACAAGCTCAGGTACTTTTTCTAACTCCGTTCGAGAACGAACGTTTGTTTTAGAGGTGGAGAATGTGATGACCCAAAATGTCATCTTTAAATTTAATAATTAATTCTATTTCTAAGACCTCGAAAAGCACTATTTATCATTCCTCGACTTGCGTGCGCAGTCCGTAAAATTTTCTGGAAAGTTTTATGTGACAAATGGATTAAAATATGAATTAGAGCTTTAAAACTCAATTGAGTTGACTTTGGTCAACATTTTGAGCAAATGGACTCGGATCAGTGTTTTGACAGTTCCGGTAGGTCCGTATCGTGAATTGGGACTTGGGCGTATGCCCGAAATCAAATTCCGAGGTCCCTAGCCCGAGATATAGAATTTTGTTGAAAAATTAAAAGTTTAGGTTCAAATAGCGACCGGATGTCGATGTATGTGCAAACGACCCCGGAATAGAATTTTGATGATTCCAACAGCTTCGTATGGTGATTTTGGACTTAGGAGCGTGATCGGAATTTTATTTGGAACTCTGTAGTGAAATTAGGCTTCAAAATGGCTAAAATAGGAATTTAAGTTTGGACGTTTGACCAGGGAGTAGACTTTTTGATACCGTGGTCGGAATCTAGTTCTGAAAATTTTAACAGTTCCGTTATGTTATTTATGACTTGTGTACAAAATTTGAGGTCAATCGGACTTGATTTGATAGGTTTCGACATCGAATGTAAAAGTTGAAAATTCTTAAGTTCATTAGGCTTAAATCTATGTGTGATTCGTGTTTTTAGTATTGTTGGATGTGATTTGAAGACTCAACTAAGTCCGTATTATGTTTTAGGACTTGTTGGTATATTTTGTTGAGGTTCTGAGGGGCTCGGGCGTGTTTCAAATGGTATTCAGAGTATTTTCCTTCATTTTGGCACTGCTGGTAGCTGTTGATTTCTGGTATTTTAAACCTTCTTTGCGATCACGAAGATTGGTACGCGATCGCATAGGCTTAGCTGAGGCAGTGTTAATTTTGTTCTTCGTGATCGCGTGAGGTCAACCGCGATCGCGTAGGTTTGGCAAGTTGTGCATCGCGATCGCGTGGCATTGTTTGCGATCGCGTAAGGTTAATTGAGGGCTGCTAAGTTTTGTGCTTCGCGATCGCGTGAAGCGGGATGCGATCGCGCAGCTTTGAGATCTTGTGACTCGCGAACGCGTGAAGCGGGATGCGATCGCGTAGCTTTGAGATCTTGTGACTCGCGAACGCGTGAAGAGGACTGTGATCGCGTAGAGCTGGGAACTCTGTGCTCTGGGATCGCGTGAGGATATACGCGATCGTGTAGAGTTAATTTGGGCAGTGGTAATTTGTGCTTCGCGATCGCGTGTGGATGTTCGCGATCGCGATGAGTAAAAGCTTGGGCAGAATGTTTAAGTTCTAAAAATGGGACTTCGTCCCATTTTCTATTTTTAACGAATTGGAGCTCGGATTGAGGCGATATTTGAGAGATTTTCAGAGAAAACGTTGGGGTAAGTGTTCTTAACTCAATCTTTGTTAGATTATCCGAATCTATCACTGTTTTTAACAATTAATTGGTGATTTAAGTTGGAAAAATTTGAAAATCCTCTTGGATAGATTTGAGGATTTGAGGGTTGAAATGTTGTTGGAATTTAGTCATTTTGGTATAGTTAGGCTCGTGGTTGAATGGACGTTCATATTTTGTAACTTTTGTCGGATTCCGAGATGTGGGCCCCATAGGCCAATTTTGAGTTAATTTCGGATTTTTATTGAAAAATATAGTATTTTCTTATAGAATTAATTATATAATTTTTGTTGACTGTATCAAATTAATTATGACTAGATACGAGTCGACTGGAATCGAAAAATCGAGAAAAAAGCATACTACTTAGTTAAATTGGAGCAAGTCGAGGTAACTGACTTGTCTAACCTTGTGTGGGGGAAATCTCCCCTAGAATTAATAATAATGTGATTATTGAAATGTGTTGAAAGTTATGTACACGAGGTCACGAGTGTGTACACGGGCTAAATGTGAATGATTTTATTTTTAAATTGTGTAGATCATTATTGCGCATTTATTAAATTATTTTATTTTGTTATATTCTTTATCATCTGAGATATATAATCTAAATTTGTTTGACCTTTTCCTGCTAATTGTTTTACCTGTTTAATTGAAACTTGGTTTCTTTTATACTGTATATTATTTGAAGGTTGATTTCTTTAAATTAAATATTATTAATAGGAAGTATTTGACATTTTTAAATTTGATATTGAAGCAACGTATTAAAGATTTTGAAATATTATTTTCCTGAATTATTTATTCCTGAATATTTTCGTAAGATTTTTGGTACTCATTGTGATGGAGCTGTGAGCTCTTTATTGTGGAAAAATATTATTGTTGGATTATTTTGGCATGAGCCGTGAGCTCTTTATTATTGAAGAATATTGTTGTTGATTTATTTTTGGAAAATTAAAATATTGGGCACTTGAGGTGCATATTGTGATATATTGTGATATTGATACGCATGCTGTGGTATAAGGTCCGGATATTGAAACGCATGCGGTGAGATAAGGGTGGATTGATACACGTGGCTAGTAGGGGGTGACTACTAGAAGTCATGCAGTGTGATAAGGGTGGCTAAAACGCGGGATGCTATTTCGAAAAAATAATATTTTCTTTAAATAAATTGTTAAGGCTCACGCGGTGATATAAGAAAATGAGATATTGTGAATTTATTTATAATTTTGGGACTACGAGACGGTACCTCGGTAGTGCCCTTGTTGATATTGATTTATGGCCATAGTTGCCTTCAATTAATTGCTGTGATTTTCATAAAGTTGAAAGGAATTCAGTTTTGATTCCACGAGATATTATTTGCAATTATTTGGTGCTATTAAATGTGACATACTATTTGATTCATTTCCATAGTCATTTTATCTTATTAAATTGTTTAAACATTTTTTCATGTAATTATCTATTCTCCAGTAGGGCCTGACCTGACCTCGTCACTACTTTACTGAGGTTAGGCTTGGCACTTACTGGGTACCGCTGTGGTGTACTCATACTACGCTTCTGCACATCTTTTTGTGCAGATCGAGGTACATCTTACCAGTCTAGACGTCAGTTAGTTACCTGCGAACAGAGACTTCGAGTTATATCTGCCAGCGTCCGCAGACTCCGGAGTCCCCTTCTATCATTTTATGTTGCTTCCTTATTTTTCTTTAGACCTTGATACATAGAAACATTGAGGATAAAATTTTTAGAAGCTTGTGACTTATTTCTACCAGGTTTTGGGAGTTGTAATTATTTGAATTGTAGTTTATTTATTTCAGATATTTATGATTATTCCATATTGATAGACTTACCTAGTCTTAGAGATTAGGTGCCATCACGACCTCCTACGGAGGAAATTTGGGGTCGTGACACCACGTGTGCAATAGTAAAGTGAATGCCCGCTTTGTCTCGCCACACGCGTACAATAATGTTTCCACCTTGTCTCACCACACGCGCATAATAATATTTCCATCTTGTCTCGCCACATGCGCAACCCATCCCCCCCCTCCCCCCCACATATATGTATATCCCGCCTTGTAACGCCGCATGTGCAAAAATCAATAATAATAATAATAGCATGGCAGAAACCTCGTGCAAACACCCGAATAAAACTTCGCAACAATATAACGTGGCAATATCACATCTCATGAATTGCATCTCAAGTGCTCAAATATTACAACATATCATAGATTTGCACGTCAAGTGCTCAATTATTATAATTTATCATAGATTGCACATCAAGTGCTCAATTATTACAATTTATCACAGATTGCACATCGAGTGCTCAATTATTACAATTTATCACAGATTGCACATCAAGTGCTCAATTATTACAATTTATCGCAGATTGCACATCAAGTGCTCAATTATTATAAATTATCACAGATTGCCACTAAAATCAACAATACCTTATTTTTCACAATAGGGAGCCCATGGCTTGACCATAATGTGCACAAAAAATCTTAACAAATTATCCGGAAGTGAACAACTCAATAAAATAACATTTCACATAAAAATCAAGGTGGCAATCATACCAAATCATCATGTAAAAACAATTTCAACAAACAAGGATCTGGGTATGACAAATAGATGATTTAATAAGTGCCAATAATTTCCAATTTAATACATGTCTAAGGATTTTTAATCAATGAAATTTGCACATATAAACCAAGTACGTACTCGTCACCTCGCGTACATGGTTTTCAATTACACAATTTGCACATAAGATTCAATTCCTAAGGGGTAATTCCCCCACTCGAGGTTAAGCAGGACACTTACCTTTTTTAAGTAATGCCGATATTCCACAATTACCTTCTTGCTTGAATTGACCTTCGGACTGCTCAAATCTATCCAAATTAATTGTATAACTTCATTAAAATTCATCGGAAATAATTTCGGATAATAATACGTCGACTTAAAAATTTATTCCAAAAAGTCAACAAAAGTCAATGCGGGACACGCTTCTCGGAACCCGACATAATATTCACGAAATCTGAACACCCATTCCGGTGCAAGTTCAACCATACCAATTTTATCGAATTCCAATACCAACTCGACCTCCAAATCTTAAATTTTTATTTTTGGAAGATTTTGTAAAAATCTTGATTTCTTCCATTT
Organism: Nicotiana tomentosiformis; assembly: GCF_000390325.3. Lineage (NCBI taxonomy): Eukaryota > Viridiplantae > Streptophyta > Magnoliopsida > Solanales > Solanaceae > Nicotiana > Nicotiana tomentosiformis. The sequence continues at coordinate 37,810,935 of NC_090820.1, read as the reverse complement.
AAATCCGAATTAAACGATGAATATAATCATAGATTCATGAAATATAATCACTTTAGGATATAGAACACTTACCCAAGTCAAAGTCTTGAAGAACTCCTCCAAAATCTCTCAAAACCCGAGCTCCAAAATCTCAATCGAAAATGGCGAAATGACAATTTTTGGTCCTTAAATGTTTCTGTCCAGTTTCGCACCTGGGGACGCGTCGCCGCATCTGTGGAGCCGCTTTTGAGAACCATAATCCACTTATGCGGAAGTCCACTGACCAGAGGCCCTTCGCACCTGCGGAAGATTTTCCGCTTCTGCGGTCATGCAGGTGCGGAAAATGCATCGCACCTGCGACCTTTCCCCAGTCCTGCCCAGGCCGCATTTGCGATGGTACCCTCGCTTCTGCCTTGTCGCACCTGCGCCCAAATTTCCGCAGGTGCGATCCCAACAGGTCTGCCCAGAAACAGCAGAAATCCCAGCATTTTCAATAAGTCCAAATTCAATCCAAACCTCGTCCGAAACTCATCCGAGCTACCCAGGACCTCGTCCGAATTTACCAATAAGTCTCGTAACACAACACAGACCTATTTGGGTTTCAAATTATATTATACAACGTCGAAATTACGAATCGCGCGTCAAATCAAATTTTGAATTTTCAAATATTCCAACTTCTATATTTTGCGCCGAAACATATCAAATCAATCCGGAATGACTTCAAATTTTGCACATAAGTCATAAATAACGAAATGAAACTATTCAAATTTCCGAAATCGAAATCCGACCTCGTTATCAAAAATTCACCCTTCGGTAGGATTTTTCAAAAATCTTCTATTTTTCAACTTTCGCCAAAATGCGTCGAATTGTCCTACGGACTTCCAAATCCGGACATATGTCGAAATACAAAATCACCATACGGAGCTATTAACATCGTCAAAATTCCATTCCGGAGTTGTTTACTCAAAAGTCAACTCTCCGGTCAACTCTTTCTATTTAGGCTTCTAAATAAAAATTGTTCTTTTAATTTACTTCCGAATTTTCCGAGAATCAAACTCAACCACACCCGCGGGTCATAATACATATTGTGAAGCTGCTCGAGACCTTAAGTCACTGAACGAGACGTAAATTCTTAAAATGACCGACCGGGTCGTTACATGCAAAGGTATAAAAAAAATTTCGTTAAAGAATATTAGTTTTGAATCATTAGATTATGTGAAAGGTTTTTTTTTCTCGAATTCAACAAGAGGGATATTGCTATCTAATTGATAGTTTCTATAGTGATTTTCAAGCGTAACAAAAAGTATATTTTAAAAAAAACATTAGTATGACGTGATTTTTTTTTAAAATGTAAACAAATTATTTCGAAATGGGATCATTTTTTAAAATATAATATAATTTTAAAAATAAAAAGATAAGATATTTTGGAATTTTAGTAGAGATTTTTTAAAATTATTATAATAGAAGTCATAACATGGATAAAATTAAGAAACCGAAATCTTATGGAATATTTACATAAATACCAGTGAGATTTACTGTTTACTTTTTATAGCTAATATATATATAGATGATATATCGATAACACACGATTATAAACATATTATGTATGAATTATATGTAAAATTACTCATCCTTTAAATTATTTTTAATTTATGTGTTTGTGACAACACCTATTTAGGTTGATTAGATAAAGCCAAAAGAAAAAATATGAAAGAATTTCAACCAAAGACTAAAAATATAAATAAAGTACTTATGTAGACAATTTCAATTAAAACTCATCCTTTTATAGTGAAATAAATTATCTTTTTTGTTATAAAAGAAAGAAAGACATAAAAAATAAGATAAAAGAAAATAAATATAGAAAAAAAATGTATGAAAAATCTAAAAACCAGAAATAAGAGATGACAATGAATTTCTTCTTACGTTTCATCATTGTTGAGTATAAAAGATTTGGAAGCTGATCTCACTGATTTCAAATATTATTTTTCAATTCAAATACATAGATTATAAGATAAGGATATCGTAGAATATTTTTCTTAATTTACATTGTGTGTCATTTTAAAAAAATTACTATTACTAACAAACTGATATGATATTCGAATCTGAATTTAAATGCAACTTGCGTAGTTTGCATTGAGTTTAAGCCAAGTATGGTGCCGACAAAAAATTACTTAGTAATTTTAAGATAATATATGTAATGTTATATAATGATAATTAACTAATTTAACATTTAATGATTTAAATAACAAATAATCTGTATATATAGGGTATTCAAAATTCAAAATCTGTGGCTAGAGATATCGATAAACTCAAAATGGAATCATACTGAAATAAAGTTTCACCGGCTAAAGAATCATTTAAATTTTTAGATAGCCAATTAAAGTGAATTTTAAATTAAGAATAATATCTTTACTTGCATAATTATAAAGATAATCATTATTGAAATATATATAAAGTTTTAGAAATTGGAATTTCAAAATAGAAATATTTTTTAAAAGATAACAGCATACCAAATAAGAGTTCAAGTCGTAGTAAAGAGTCAAGTCGTAACCAAAGAATTGTTTATATTGTGTCAACCTTTGTGCTTTGCCATAAATACGAGTTATTATTCGCTTTGTGACAATTTTTAGGTTCCAATGACACAAATGAGAATGGTGCAAAAATAAAATTATTACTACGAGATTTGAGAAAATGTTTAGCCTTTTTTCATTTATTGTTTCTTAATTAATATCTAAGGGTTATCCATAATTATCTAGAAGGTTTAAATTTTAAGGTTATTTATATATAATTCAAATAACTCAAATATTTAACATGGTTAATATCAAATATCAAAATGGAGTCATACTGGGCTAAAGAATATTTTAAATTTTTAGATAGCCGATTAAAATGAGTTTTGAAATAAGGATAATATTTTTACTTATATTATTATAAAAATAATTATTATTGAAAAATAAAGTTTTAGAAACTGAAATTTTAAAATAGAAATATTTTTTGAAAGATATTAACACACCAAATAAGAGTTCAAGTACTAGTAAAAGAGTCAAGTCATATCCAAAGAGTCATTCATAGTCTCAACCTTTGATTGTGTTTGCCATAAATATGAGTTATTGTTGTTGTTCCTGACTATATTATGCCGAGGGTCTATCAGCAATAACATCTCTACTCCACCGGAGTAGGGGTAAGGTCTGCGTACACACTACCCTCCCCAGATCCCGCTTGTGGGATTTTGCTGGGCTGTTGTTGTTGTTATTATTGTTGTTGTTGTTGCTGCAGTTTCCTCACATTATCGCTTTAAAACTCAAATAAAGGAGGAAAATTATGGCTAGTTGGCAGTTAGCGTAAAAATCATTAAATCATGAAGAATATTCATAATATTACGTCGACACTTGTTACAGTTATCATTGGGATGTGTCCATCTAAGCACATGTTACATCGCCACTTAGATGTGATAAAAATAAGCAAAGGATTTAACCGCTTTGCCACCTGAGTGTGAGGGAGTATGAGCAAGGATTTACACATTATGGATGAGCACGAATTTGGTACTTACAAAATATGAAAGATTAACATAATTGTGACGGCCCAAAATTCCCACCAAGTCGTAAAGGCACCTAACTCAACTCGTTAGGTAAGCCAAACATAATAAGTTACAACTATAATGAGAATCATCAATATTAACAATAAAGACTGCAAAAGAATTTAATACAACTACCCCAAGTATTGGTAGTACAAGTCATGATCCACTAAGATTTAGAATTTTCAAAGATGTACAAAGAATAAATACAACATTTGTTTGAAGTTTATATAAATAGACCATGAAATCCTAAACTACCATGAACGAGAGGTAGATTGAATCTGGAATGTTGGTATGGCTTCAATGCAAGGCTCCGTCTTCCACAGCTACTCAGTTGTAGATCTGCACGCAAGGTGCAAAAGTGTAGTATGAGAACAACCGACCTCATGTACTCAGTAAGTATATTCTTGACTAACCTCAGTAAAGTAGTGACGTGATTTTTAAGTCAAAATATACTCACTTAATAATATCCGTACAACTCAATCACATGTATAATACCGAGAAAGAATCCAAAGGAAACAATCATAGAACAACTGATTATCTATATTTATTGAGAAGATTTAAATTTTAAGATTTACATATAATCCAAATAACCTAAATATTTGACATGATTAGTGTCCGTACATCCGCGCGGGTGCTAATACTAGTCAATGAGAAAAACAACGCTTAACAGAAGAAAGGAAAGGAAAGAAATTTAAGGTTTCTCTTTTGGTTACCCAAGCAAAGGAGAAAGTTTATATTCGGGTAAATGGCACTTTGGTACTAATTATTGATTTTTTGATTCCGGGAATTTTTTTTTGGAAAAATAGCCTTTGCCAATTTTTTCGGAAGATCCTGGTAATTGCTAGAACTTTTAATATAGTGATCATCGAGATTTGCCACAAAACCATAGCAATCGTCAGAATATTTTATATGGTGATCACTAGAATTTGCGACAAAATATGGCAATCGCCAAAAAACTTTATATGGTAATCACTAGGATATATACAAATACGACAATTGCCAAAAAATTTTATATAGTGATCGTCAAGATTGTCAAAAATATGGCAATCACCAGAATTTTTATATGGCGATCACCAAATTTGATACAAAATATGGTAGTCGTTAGAATTTTTCATATCAAAAAATTCTGACAGCGTACGTGCTTCAGAATTCTGGCAACCGGGCTAGTTTATCAAATTTCCTTTAATGAGGTCAAAATATAAACGTAATTTAGGGTTTTTATTCTGCAAATTAACATCAACATCCTATAGCAATTAATATATTTTTGCGAGAAATTAGTGTTGGCAACTCAATCCCAAAAATATTGATATTGTATAGTCAAATCCCAAATGGCGCCCCTTCCTCATCTTCCCCCAAAACATTTTTCGTCCTCCATATGTCATCTCTCTCTATGTTAGTTCTTTTTCTTTTTTTTTTATCACAAGCCGTCATTATTTTAGGGCTTTTCTTCTATGATGTCGTGGACAGTACCAAATGTGGTATTTCTTTGAAGAACAACGAGCCACAAAACCTTAAATTAAAGTTATACTTTAATTTTTAAGAAACCTAGATTTCATTGGATTTTATTTTATTTTTCCCTTGTTGGAAATTAAGAATTCTGTTTCCTCTTCTTAATTTTTTTTATTGAAATGGTATTTTGTACTATTCTGGTGGTTATGGAGTTTTAGTGGTGGTGGTGCGATGGACATTGTGTGAAGAATAGGAAAAATGGATTTTTGAGATGATGTATATCCACCTCTGTATATTCATGCATCCTATGTATATCTATTAAAATCTATGTTTGATATACAATGTTATACACAATATACACACTTGATATTTGATATACATAAAATTTGATATTTAATTATTTAAAGATAATAAAAAAATTATACAATGTGTTATACACACAAGGTAGTTTGACCCATGTATTATACACTATGCTATATGAAATAAGGCATCTACAAATGTGTTATATACTGAGATATATAAAGAAGGAAAATAAAATATTAATATACACAAAGAAGAGAAATAAAATTGTGATATACAAATAATATAATTTTAGTGTTATACACTTGGATATACATAAAACAATAAATTATAGATAACTCTAAATTTTATATTTTAAATCTCGTTCTAAACTTGAGAGAGGTTCTGTGGAGGTGTTTAGAGAATAAATGTGTGCATATTGCCTACATTAGAGTGATTAAGGACATGTATGATGAAGCTAAGACACGGGTCAGGACAGCGGGAGGGCACTTAGAATACTTCCTGGTTGTGATGGGGTTGCATCAGGGATCAACCCTTAGCCCTTTTTTGTTTTCCTTGGCAATGGATGCATTAATGCGACACATTCAAGGGAGGTGCCATGGTGTATGTTATTTGCGGATGATATAGTTCTGATTGACGAGACTCGAGGAGGTATTAACCACAGACTGGAGGTTTGGAGGCAGACTCTTGAGTCTAAAGGTTTCAAGCTGAGCAGGACCAAGACGGAGTACTTAGAGTGCAAGTTTAGCAAAGTTACTCAAGAAGCGAACATGGGTGTAAGGCTTGATACATAGGTCATCCCCATGAGAGAGAGTTTCAAGTACCTTGGATCTATAATACAAGGTAACAGGGAGATTGATGATGATGTCACGCACTGCATCGGAGCAGGATGGATGAAGTGAAGGCTCTCTTCCGGTGTCTTGTGTGATAAGAATGTGCCACTGAGACTTAAAGATAAGTTCTACAAGGTAGTAGTTAGACCGACTATATTGTATGGAGTAGAGTGTTGGCATGTCAAGAACTCTCATGTCCAGAAAATGAAAGTAGCTGAGATGAGGATGTTAAGGTGGATGTGTGGGTATACCAGGTTAGATAAAATTAGGGATGAAATTATTCGAGTTTAAGTTGGGAGTGGCCCATGTGGAGGATAAGATGTGAGAGACGAGATTGAGATGGTTCGGGCATGTTAATAGGAGAAGCAAAGAAGCCCCAGTTAGAAGGTGCGAGAGGTTAGCCTTAGTGGTATTAAGAGAGGTAGAGGTAGACCAAAGAAGTCTTGGGAAGAGGTGATCAGGCGCGACATGGCGCAACTGGAGCTCACTAAGGACATGACCCTAGATAGGAGGGTGTGGAGGTCGAAGATTAGGGTAGAAGGCTAGTAGGTAGTCAAACGTTTCTCTGTCTTACTCAGTTCGCTAGCATTAGTGTTAGTATGATATCATTTTATTCATTGATTGATATTGCTACTTAGAGTATAACTGCTTTCTTGGCTTCAGTGTTAGTTTTATTTTGTTGTTATTCCTACTTGTTGCCATTATTTTTTTCATCCGTTCTCCAACCGAGGTCTATCAGTAATAGCGTCTCTGCCCTTCCAGGGTGGGGGTAAGGCTGCGTATATTTTATCCTTTCAAGACCCCATTTGTGAAAAATTACTGGGTTTATTGTTGTTGTTATTCTAAACTTGACATACATTGATACGGTGGGAAATTTTAAAAAACAAATCTGAAAAAGATAGTACAAAGATTTGAGAGAAAATATCGAGAGATTTTCGAATACTAATTAAAAGGAAATGAAAGCTTATTTCTAGGATGATGATTGCTAGAAGGAGAGAAGATGCTAAATATCTTTTGCTATTTTGAAAAAAATAGTTTGATTATTGGACGCCTTTTTTTTGGACTATTAGGTGCCACATACCAAAAATAGTCTTTTTATGCCAATTGTTGGATCAAATTATCATGAAATACAAAAATTTTAGGAAAAATGACACTGTATAGGCGCTATAAAAATAATAGCCGAAAAAATATATAAAATTTATATATATATATATATATATATATATATATATATATATATATATATATATTGTATGTTATATATAAAAAATATACAAGTTTTATACACTTTTTCGGCTATCAAATATAAATAGTTTCTGACGCGACCTAAAAGTGATAATACCCAAATTTTTTATATATTCTGACATTTAAATTGATGGGCCAAGTCAACTAAGTTGTGAATCTAATGCGTATTTGGACCAGAAGAACATAAACCCATCTTCAGAGTAATCTAATACAAATTGGTCGTGGTCACAAAAGCATTTTAAGAGCTATTCTTGTATAGTCTTGCAAACATTAACTATAAAATAAAAAGAGAAAACCACACAGTTTGACCTTTCAGAATAAAAAATACTACCAATATTAGCTAATTCGTAAAACAAATCGTTATCAATGTTAATCCAATTGACTATTTGTATGCTTCCCCCTCTCTTATCTACGTCCCCGCTTCCCTCTTTCTCCCTCACGTAGCACAAACTTGTTAACTTGATGTGATTAATACCGAGATTGAAATAGATAATTCACCACACGAGAGAAGGAAGTGAGAGAAGAGAGATATTATTTTATTTTCAGTCAGTTAAAGAAGTGAAAATTATGTCTGTACACTTACACTACCTAAAGCTATGTACAATAAATGGGCTTACTTCCAAGAATTGGGCCTAGTAGCCTGTTATACAAATAAATATAATGTGTCCCAATAAGTCATATGGGATGAGCTTCAGATTGGACCTGCGTGTGATTGGGCTGCTTTCTTACTTCAACTCCAACAACTCCCCCCTCCCGCTCCCCCCTCCCCCCGCGCAAGTTGGAGGGTGACTGCACACCTAACTTGAGCAAGAGAGAATGATGGACCAGACCTGTAAGAGGCTTAGTGTCACGACCCAAAAATCTCACCGCAGGCGTCGTGATGGCACTTAGTCTCTAAGACTAAGTAAGCCGATTATAATCATAATTCAAGCCATTATTTTTTTAAACATATAATTTAATACAACCTCCCAAGACTGGTAATACTGAGTCACGAACTCTAACTGAATACATGGAATTATCTCGAGGATCGAATATACAGTACTGATCGAATAAGAAATTAACAGTACAATAAAATGGAAAGACTCCAAGGGACTGCGATGACCAAGCAGTCCTACCTTGAATCCTTGCGATCATACTCTAATCTCTGTCCGAATCCGATATTTTCAATACCTGATTCTGCACAAAAATATACAGAGTGTAGTATGAGTACACCACGGTCGGTACCCAGTAAGTATCAAGACTAACCTCAGTGGAGTAGTGACGAGGTGCAGTCAAGACACTGACTAGTCAAATAATCTGTGCAATATAGCATACAAAAATAATAGAAAATAAATAGCAGTGATATCAACACCAATCAACTAGTGATTTAAATAGCAAGGCAACATGAACACCATAAATATTACTCAAACGAATAATAAACACAGGTACAACAAATTAATCAAGTCCTTCAAAATATACATCTTTTATCTATAAGTTTTTCAATAAAAGTCTCTAGAATATAATCATTTTCAATAAATATATTTCGAATATACTTCCTTCAAATAAATATCTTTCCATTATAATTCTTTCAAATAAATATCTTTCGAATATAATTCTTTCAGATAAATATAATTCGAATATAATTCTTTCAAATATAATTCTTTCAAGTAAATATATTTCAAATATACTCCTTTCAAGTAAATATCTTTATAATATAATTTTTTCACATAAATATCTTTCTAATATAATTCTTTCAAATAAAAGTCATCATGTGACACCTCATTTAACTTTCCTGGCGTGAGAAATATATTCAACATATCACATCAAATGTCACGGCAATACCTTCGTGCACTTGTCTCATTCTTACCCAATATATATATGTAGATCAAATCAATTGGCACGGTAACACCCTTCGTGCATTTATATCTTTCTCGCCGTGCATAGATATAACAGTACTAACTAGGTGGGAGAAATGTCAATAACAATAAAAGAAATAAAGTGGAGACACACAGGAAGCAACAATGACTCAAGTCACATAGAAAACATAGGTGCACAATAACATCTCAAGATAAAGGCATACATGTATACACAACAAAACGATATCACAATATAATGTATGTCTCTCGTCCTCGCCTGCACGGAAATACCCTTCGTGCCATGAATATATGATAATATAAAAATAATTGCACGACATTACCCTTCATGCTTTTACTCTCATCCTCACCTGATAATATAAATGAAATGGCACGACATCACCCTTCGTGCTTTACACTCTCAATGGCACGGCATCACCCTTCGTGCTTTACACTCTCAAATGGCACGACATCACCCTTCGTGCTTTACACTCTCAAATGGCACGGCATCACCCTTCGTGCTTTACACTCTCAAATTGAACGGCCTCACCCTTCGTGCTTTACACTCTCAAATGGCACGACATCACCTTTCGTTCTTTACACTCTCAAATGGCACGACATCACCCTTCATGCTTTACACTCTTCCTTACCAAGCATATGTATATCATTAACAAGCAAGGTAGGAAGCATAAGTAACATCAAGGAGAGTGTTTAAACCACCGCACAATACAACAATTCATATCATAATTTGCCACTAACCACAACCAAATTCCAAATATGTAGCAGAATCAATAAATTTCTCAACAAATAGACCAAGGCTCCACACAACGTATACAAAACCTCAAAACAATCAACAGAGGTAAAAAAAATACTCAGTATAGGGCAATGCCTTCATTAATCCCAATTCTTGATAATTATATTAACTCCTAAATTTAAAATTATTTAATATATATTTGCAGATAAGGATTTCGTTATGAATTTAATTCCAAAAAAATATCAAATCAACAAACACACGAAATTCACATAAAATTCAAGTGACAATAACACCAAATTATTATATAAAATACAAACTTGACAAATAAGGAATGGGGCGTGATAATTCAAGGATTTATTAATGCCAACAATTATCCAATTTAATACATAAAAATGCCTAAAACTTTAAACCAATACAATTTGTACATATAAGCCCGAGTACGTACTCGTCACCTCGCATACACGGTTTTCAATCGCACAATTTCCACATAAGACTCAATGCCTAAGGGGTAATTCCCCCACTCGAGTTTAGGCAAGATACTTACCTTTTTGAAGTTATGCCGATATTTTAAAATCGCCTTCTTTCTTGAATTGACCTCCGGACAATTTAAATCTATCCAAATTAATTGTACAACTTCATTAAAAATCATCGAAAATAATTTCGGATAATAATACGCCGACTTAAAAATTTATTCCAAAAAGTCAACGAAAGTTAACGCGGGTGCCGCCTCTCGGAACCCAACATAATTTTTACCAAATCCGAACACCTATTCCGATACGAGTTCAACCATACCAATTTTATCAAATTCCGATAATAACTCGATCTCCAAATTTTGAATTTTCGTTTTTGGAAGATTTTGCAAAATTCTCGATTTCTTCCATTTAAATCCGAAATAAATGATGAATATAACCATGTAATCATGAAGTATAATCACTTTAGGATATGGAACACTTACCCCAATCCATATGGTGAAAATCGCTTCAATCCAAGCTCTATAACTCCAAATATGTTAAAAATGGTTGAAACCTCGAAATATAGCTATTACCCAGATATTTACTCTTTGCAATCGCGGAAAATGCTTCGCGATCGCGAAGCACAAAATGTTTCAGCCCCAAAATTGCTCTTCACGATCGCGAATAACAAACTCCCCAACTCTTACAAACAACCTCTAGTATAATAGTTATAACCTTTTGTACAAAACTCGAAATGAGGAATGGTTTAACTTTCTTAAAACTAGACTTCAACGACTATAACTTTCATTTGTTGCTCATCTTCCAATTCCTTATAGATTTTGAGATATATGCTTCCAAAGTCAGCCCTATGTAATAGAGATTTCCAAACTCTTTCTAGACAGCCTATAGTATATCTACCATAACCTTTTGTATACAACTCCAAATGACAAATGGTTTACCTTTGTGAAACCTAGACACAAAGGGCTACAACTTTTATTTTTGGATCATCTCCAAATTCCTTATAGATTGCGAGATATGAGCTTCCAAATTCGGGTCAGTGCAACAGAGATTTCCTCTACACGATCGCGAAAAGTCTTCCGCGATTGCGATTCATAGAGTCCAAACAGCAAAATTGCTCTTCATGATCGCGACCGTTTGTCCGCGATCGCGATGCGTACCTCTGTGGCCAAAAACCAGCAACTTAAAATGGCATAGAAATGGTCCGAAACCGTCCCGAAACTCACCCGAGCCACTCGGGACCCTGTCCAAACATACCAACAAGTCTCAAAACATATTACGGACTTAGTCAAAACCTCAAATCATATCAAACAACGCTAAAACTACGAATCATACCCCAATTCAAGCTTAATGAAACTAAGAAATTTCAATTTCTACATTCAACGCTGAAACCTATCAAATCAAGTCCGATTGACCTCAAATTTTCCACACAAGTCATAAATGACATAACGGACCTATGAAAATTTTCAGAACTGGATTCCGACACCGATATCAAAAAGTCAACTCCTCGGTCAAACTTCCAATTTAAACTTCATATTTTCTCCATTTCAAGTCTAATTTAACTACGGGCTTCCAAATAATTTTTCGGACACACTCCTAAGTCCAAAATCACCATACGAATCTATTGGAATAATCAAAACTCTATTCCGGGGTCATTTACTCAAAAGTCCAACTCTGGTCAACTCTTTTCATTTAAACTTTAAAAATGAGAATTGTTCTTTTAATTTAATCCGAATCTTCCAAAAATCAAACTCGACCACACCCGTAGGTCATAATACATATTACGAAACTGCTCAAGACCTTAAGTCAATGAACATGGAGTAAATTCTTAAAGCGACAACTTAGTAAAGACATCAACCAGTTGAGAGGAAGTGGGAACATGATGCAAATCAATCAAACCTTCACCAAGCTTGGTTATAATGAAATGACAATCGACCTCAATGTGCTTGGTCTGCTCATGGAAAACATGATTTTTAGCAATATGTATTGCTGCTTGGTTATCATAGAAAACAGGAACATCAGCAGGGACTGAGATACCAAAATCAGACAGTAGTCGCACAACCCAAACTAACTCAGCTACAACTTTACTGATGGCTTTGTATTCAACCTCAGCTGAAGAAAGAGACATAACGGGTTGTTTCTTTGCCTTCCAGCCAACAAGAGAATCACCTAATAAAATGCAGAAACCAGTGAATGACCTCCTGGTGTCTGAGCATGCAGCCCAGTCACTATCATAGTATGCAGATAAGGAGAGATCAGTAGAGCTACTGATGAACACTCCAACATCAGAGGACCCCTTAAGGTACCTAAGAATGTGTAAAGCAGCATGCATATGGGAAACATATAGGCTCTGAAGGAACTGGCTCAGATGCTGCACTGTAAATGATAAATCAGGCCTGGTATGGGTAAGGAAGTTAAGTTTACCCACCCAACTTCTATACTGCTCAGGAGATGGCAGAAGTTCACCCATATCAGCCTTCAACTTATGATTCAAATCAAGGCGACAAGTGACAGAACTAGCATCTTCACAATGGTACTCCTTGAGAAGATCTCTGATAAATTTCTTCTGGTGCAATAGCAACCCAGAAGGAACATAGGCAACTTCAATACCTAGGAAGTAATTGAGAGTCACTAAATCTTTGATTTTAAATTGATTGTCTAGAAAAGTCTTCAAGGCAGAAGCTCCTCTAAATCATTACCAGTCAGTATGATGTCATCTACATACACAGCCAACAGAATAATAGAAGAACCAGAATATTTAGAGAATAAGGAGTAATCATTCAGGGAGTGAGTGTAGCCTCTGGAGCATAAAGCATGAGAGAGCTTGGCATACCATTGTCTGGATGCCTGTCTCAACCCATACAAGGAGTTTTGGAGATGGCAGACCAAATGAGATGATGATTCAGAAGATGAAGTGGCACACAATCCAGGGGGAATCTTCATATAAACCTCTTCATCTAAGTCACCATGTAAAAAGGCATTGTTGACATCTAATTGAAAGATAGGCCAACTTCTTTTGACAGCCATAGTAATTAGACATTTAACAGTAGAGAACTTCACAACATGAGAGAATGTCTCATTGAAATCCACACCTTCAACTTGAGCGTCACCCCTAACAACTAGCCTAGCCTTGTATATCTCCACAGTCCCACCAGCCTTGTATTTGATTTTATAGATCCATTTGCACCCAATTGGTTTCTTCCCAACATGCAATTCAATTACACACCAAGTGTGATTAGCCTGGGGAGCTTCAAATTCCTTCCTCATAGCCTTTTTCCATGCAGGAATAGAAGAAGCTTGTTGATAGGAATGAGGCTCAAATTCAGCAGTGTCAGATAAGGTATGAAGGCATGCAGAAGTAGAACTGGAAGCACATAAGGAATAAGGGATATCACAGGCAAACTATTAGAGATGAGTAGGGAGAGTATGGGTCCTGGCAGATGTCCTAAGGATAGGGGAGGAAGCAGTATGAGAAGGAGCAGGGGAGCTAAAAGAAGAGTCAGGGTCATGAGAAGAATGAAAGAGAAATGAAGAAGAAGGAGAGGAAGGAGCAGGAAAGGAAGGAATGGAAGTATGAGAAAGGTAAGGAGTGGAAGTATCAGAAAGGTAAGGTGATGAAGGAGCAGGGAAGACAATAGAAAGAGAAGTAGGACATGATGCAAAAGGAAATACGTCCTCATAAAAAATTACATCCCTGGAAACTAGAGTAAGCTTAGTAGTGAGGTTGTAAAGCTTATACCCTTTTTTAGTGAGGTGATATCCCAGAAAAATACAAGGTTCAGCTCTAGGCTGAAATTTGTTCCTATAACACTTAGGAACTGTTGAGAAACATAGGCATCCAAATTTTTTGAAGTAAGAATAGGAAGGAGGCTGCCCAGATAGTAATTCAAAAGGTGATTTATTCTAAAGAAGTTTGGAAGGAAATCTATTAATTAGATATGTGACAGTAAGTACACAATCCCCCCAAAACTTGAGAGGTAGTTTGGACTGAAAAAGAAGATCTCTAGAGGTCTCTAGTAAATACCTATATTTTCTCTCTACTATACCATTTTGTTGTGGAGTGTGGGAACAATATGTTTGATCAATAATCCCAGTTTTAACAAAGAATTCCCTAGAAGAATTACTAGAGCCAAGTTCAAAAGCATTGTCACTTCTAATAATTTGGATAGCGGTGTTGAATTGTGTTTTTACCATGGAAATAAAAGCTTTGATTAAAGAAAAGGCATTGCTCTTGGACCCCATGAGATGAGTCCAAGTATCTCTAGTAAAGTCATCCACTATAGTCAAGAAGTATTTGCAACCATTGTAAGTAGGGCAACCATAGGGACCTCAAGTATCCACATGAACTAGATGAAAAGGATGTGTAGTCTTAATGGAGCTATCAGGGAAGGGTAACCTAGATTTTCTAGCTAAGGGACAAATAGTACAAGTAAAAGGTTGTTTTGTAGAAGATTTACATGGCAAATCAGAGATTTCCCTCATTCTAGCAAAGGGCATGTGCCCCAATTTATGATGCCATAAAAGCTCCATTTTATTCAAACCAGAATGATATGTACAATGAGAAGCAGTAACTGAATCAGAAGCTAATGGAGCATGGTATTTACAATGAATAAAATCAGAAGGTAAAGAAGAATAACAAGCAGAACTGGATGCAGAAGTAAGAACATCAAACTGTGAAGAAGCAGAGGAATGCACAAGCTTGTAGAGTCCATGATCCAGTTTACCAATGACCAGTGGCCTCTTCAGTGAAGAGGCATGTATCAAACAGGTAAACTTAGTAAATAGAACAATGCAATCTAACTGAGAGACAAGTTTAGACACAAAGATGAGATTGTAATGAAAGCTAGTGACATAAAGAACATGATGAAGTGTAAAAGAAAGAAAATGAAGGGAACCAGTGCAAGTGACTTTGACTTTGTACCCATTAGGTAAAGTGACTAGGTAAGGTATAACTAGAGTTTTGATATCAAAGAGAAGGTCCTTATTAGAGGTCATGTAGTCAGTGGCTCCAGAATCTATAATCCAAATACAATCATGTACTTTAGTCAACATGCAAGCACCATAAGAGACATTCTTAACAGAGTTAGAAGGAGTGAGTATACCAGCAAAATTGGCAGAGGCCATAAGATTGGATTGTGGCAAAGATTCTGAAAGTTGTGGCATAGACTGAAGTAGAAGCATGAGTTGTGTGTACTGGTCTTTAGAAAGACCAGGAACCAAAGATCCTTGATCACTTGAACCCTCAGCTTGAAAATGAGTACCTTCAGAATCAACATTAGGACTTTGTACTTCTACATTTGCAGCAGTCCTCCTATCTTTGGTGAATTTGAAAGAAGGTGGAAACCATGAAGTTTGTAACACTTCTCAACAGGATGCCCAGGTTTCTTGTAGTATCTACACACCACACTTGATTTATTCTGATCAAAATTAATCCTCTGATTGAACTGTCTAGTGGGTGAACCTGGAAACTTGTCGGTGGAATGAGGATTAAGAGAACCTGAAACTTTGTTGGTGAGGTGAGCATTGAATGAAGCAGATTCAGTACTAAATTGGGATGGAGAGGACACTTGTCTTTGTCTCTCATCTTGAAGAAGAATACTATAAGCAGTATCAAGAGATGGAGGAGGATGCATCATAAGGAGATTGCTCCTAACTCCAATATAGGTCTCATTGAGCCCCATAAGAAACTGGTGTAATTTGTTCTTCTCATCCTCTCTCTGAAGTTCAGACTTGGCAGAACATGTATATGAACTTCCACAAGAAGCACGCATGAACCTAAGCTTATCCCATAACTTTTTCAGCTTATTAAAGTAGGATGTTATGTCTATTGACCCCCTGATTAGTTGAAGCCAATTCCTTCTTAATTTCAAAGACCTTCGTGCCATTTACTATTCCATACCTTCGATTAAGTTGAATCCAAATACTTTCTGCAGTATCAGAATACTGGACACTCTGAGCTATATCAGGTGATAAGGAATTGGTCAACTAGGAAATGACCATGTTATTACAACGGTCCCACTGTTTAAACCGGGGAGAATTCTCAGGTGGCTTGGTACATGAACCATCGATAAAGCCTATCTTATTTTTAGCGGACAAGGAGATAATCATACTACATCTCCATCCCCCAAAACCAGTACCAAAGAATGGTACAGTGACAAGTGAGACACCGCGTACATCAGAGGAAAGGAGAAAAAGAGGGCTCGAGGGATCAGGTGTGAAATTTGAAGAAACAGATGAAGACTCGGCATTAGGGTTCACCATATTGTGAAGCACAATCAAACAAAGAGCAAAATACTACACTTATTTAGAAACAAAGAGCAAAATACTACACTTATTTAGAAACAAAGAGAAAAATACTAACACTAAGATGAACACAACAGAGCAATCGGTAGATATGACAAGGAACGAGTGTACCCGTCGTCTTTGCGATCTAAAGACGATGAAGGCCTTGAAATTTATTGAAAAGCAACAAATTTGCACTGATAAAGGAACCAACGGTAAACCATAATCGAAGAACTGAAGCAATCCACTGAAAATCTGCTGAAACAACTTCGAAACGACTTTAATCAACTGAAGTTGAGCTGAAAATCTGCCGAAATTGACACATCCAAAGCAGAAAACTAAAAACTTTGATGATGATCGGAAAACCCTAAATCACCACCAAAAATTGAGAAACTTTGATGATAATAGATGAGGGTAACATCGTAAGAAAGCTAGAAATGAACAGGAACGGAATCACTGCTCTGATACCATATTAACTTGATGAGATTAATACATAGATTGAAACAGGTAATTCACCATACGAGAGAAGAAAGGGAGAGAAGAGAGATATTATTTAATTTTCAGTCAGTTAAGGAATTGAAAATTATGTCTGTACACTTGCACTAGCTAAAGCTATATACAACAAATGGGCTTACTTCCCAGAATTGGGCCTAGTAGCCTGTTATACAAATAAATATGATGTGGCCCAATAAGTCATGTGGGATGAGTTTCAGATTGAGCCTGCATGTGATTGAGCTGCTTTCTTACTTCAACTCCAAACAAAACTACCTGAAGCCGCATACTAAAGAAAATGGACTACAACTATTGAGATTTTATTTTTGCTATAGACTTATTCAACCAAATACTTTAACAAGGATAATTGACTTAAAAAGAAAACTAGCAAACTTTAAATGACCTCAATCCTCAATTAACAAACTAATGACTCATTAAGTCAATTAACAGAAAAAGAACAAGACCACTTCCATCCCGGTCTTCGCTGTTCCATAAGTTATTCCCATACTTAAAAATATTTACACATAAAATTACAAGGAAGTAAATTGTAAAATAAATTGCTCTTTGCTATTCCATAAGCGCTCTTCGCTGTTCAATGCTAATTTTAAAATAAATTAAAAAACTAAATTCTTAATTATCTAAATAGAGGATGTAGATTGTGTGTTTTGAGCTTACATGACAAAACGAGCTTAAAATTATATTAAACGCAATTGAAGCTCTCGCTTAAGCTTGAATTTAAAATTTTAGGTTTTCTATTGAAATTTATTTTCGTTGAGTATTATTGGAATAGATTGGGTACATCTCAAACAGCTTAAATCTCAATTTTGGGACGATTTGACGAAGATTTAAGGTTGTTTGAATTGAAATTTTGAAGTAATAGCTTGGAAGAAGATGAGATGTGCATCCCCGTGTATCATTTGTGCGTCCCATATGTATTAAATGTTTATCCCCCTTGTATATCAATATATACATATGTGTGAAATATATGTGAGATACATATTAGATATATTTGTTGTAGAGAAAGTACTTTTAAACTCTATTTCAACTATAGATTTTGTATATTGTGTCATCTATGTGTATTTTCAATGAATTTTAACAATAACCATTGAAGAAGAGAGATAGCTTTTGAAGGAACTAAATTTGTCTTATACAAACAGGATGCACGTGTATGCTATCGAACAAGTTGAAACATTGTTAACAGGTTGCACATTCTTTGTTCTTTAGATTGTAACTTTCTCTAGCTCTTCACTGACAAAGCCAATTCTTAAAACGAAGTTCATGCATGCTCGTCTTGAGATCTGGAAGCCGATCATGATTGTGAGAAAATTATCTGGTGGTCAAAAGAGGTATTTTGAAGCTTGAATGTTGTTTATTATAGATAAGTTTTTCTAGTTATTTTTGGTAGTATAACTTAATGGCTAATTATCCCTTCGGGGATGGCCCATGTGGTATGGAGGACGGTCATCCATAAAAATGATGTGGGATCGATCCCCCTCAATGTCTTCTGGGTCGAGCCTGTCGCACAACGCTTGCCTATTGCGGTTTACCTCCCTTGTATGGTTTGCAAGCTATTGCATAGTGAGGGATTTACCCGGTGCACACAGAATGCTCACCATAGAGTACTCACCCGAAGGGCAGAGGTTGTGGCGGCTGCGGGTTTTCGTGGGGTTCCCAAAAAAAAAAAATTAATGGCTAATTGTTGGTAAGTAGTATTTTTTTTTATTTGGTTCCTATCTGTACTTCTTCCAAATAGAAAAGCTCTCTAGAATTCAATTAATCGTCTTTGATCAGGAAAGTTAAAAGTTTTACTATTAGCTTTCTTTTTCCTTTTCCAAAATATTTTACAACTAGGTTGAGCATTGAAATATTCTATTGTATAAAGATATATAGGTAGTATAAACATATATGGGCTAAGCTATTCTAATGTCGATGATGTGATGGGAAATGATTAAACCCATATAATTCAATTCAAATAGTATATAGTATTAGTTAATATCAGTTATTATCTTAGGCTTTTAATTACATGACAATCATTAAGAGTTAGAGTTTTTAAAGTTATTTGGCATCAAGATAACTCTTCGTTAATTGAAATCTGCTTTGTTATGTGATTACAACGCATAAGGTTGCCATCAACTTTCACTTTTAGTATAAAAGCTATGGTTAGTTGCAGAAAATCATAAGATTAAGGAGGAATTATATTCAGTAATCATGTGTTTTCTCATGTATTACAAAGCCACAAGTGACTGCATTTATACTAGTCACAAAACAATCGAAAAACTAGGCTAAGTATGCTAAGTGATAGCTTCTACAAATGACTTAGAGTTCTATTACATGTATGACAATTATATTGAGTTAAGTATAAACTCTACAATGCAATCTAACCATCCTTATCTCATATAAACTTATCCTTATCATGATCAGCTTCTTCAACACTTTTCCTCAACCTAGTGAGGGGTGGAGTTACCACTCCTAGCTTACTTCGAAAACCTGCAAACATCTGCTTAGTCAATGCCTTAGTATGAATGTCAGCTAGCTGGTCTTTTGATCTAACAAACCTTGTGACAAGCTGACCACTAGCAACCTTTTCTCTAACAAAATGATAGTCCATCTCAACATGCTTTGTTCTGGTATGCATTACTGGATTGACTGTCATATATAGTGCACTCAAGTTATCACAGAACAATGTTGGTGCAGTTATTAAACGAACCCCAATGTCATTGAGAATGTAGGTTATCCATGTCATTTCAGCTGCTGTCGAGGCTAGTGCTCTATACTCAGATTATACACTAGACCTTGTCACTATGTGTTGCTTCTTGGATGTCCAAGATATGCAGTTAGCTCCTAGGAAAACATTGTAGCCTATAGTTGATCTCCTAGTCATAGGACACCTTCCCCAGTCTGCATCAGAGAAACCATATAATCTGAATGGTGACTGAGACAAGATTCTTAGACAAGACTCAGTTGTGCCCTTCACATATCTAAGGATCCTTTTTACAGCTTGGTAATGAGTGTTGTTTGGAATTTGCATGAATTGACTTGCCAAATTCACTGCATGAGCTATGTCTAGCTTTGTGAGAGTTAAATAGTGCAGACTGCCAACAATACTCCTGTATAGTGAAGCATCCACTGGATCATCCACAGCTTCTTGTAGACCATGCTTCTGTGCGAAAGATGTGCTTATTGGTTTAGCAAGTACCATGCTAGTCTTGGCAAGTAATTCTGCAGCATACTCACTTTGATTCAGATGAATGCCTCCAGTAAAGTAGGTGACCTCGATACCTAAGAAGAAATGCAGAGGAACAAGATCCTTCATAGCAAACTCCTTCCTTAGTTCACCAATGATTTCTGAAATTAGTGCAGTGTGACTCCCAGTGATAATTATATCATCGACATGCAGAAGAAGCAGGATTGTACCTCTTTTACAGTGCATCACAAAGAGTGAGGAGTCTGCCTTACTGCACTTAAACCCAAGGTGAAGCAAATGTAGACTAAACCTGTCAAACCAGGCTCTAGGTGCCTGCTTAAGGCCATACAGTGCTTTCTTTAGAAGACACACACTGTCAGGATGTCTAGGATCTTTAAAACCTGGTGGCTGACTCATGTACACCTCCTCCTGTAGATGTCCATGCAGAAGTACATTCTCTATACCTAGTTTCCTGATACAACAGTGGAGACTCACAACCACTGAGAGAACTACCCTTATAGTGGTTGCTTTAACAATTGGACTGAAGGTTTCTTCAAAGTCTACTCCTTCAAGTTGTGAATACCCTTTGGCAACTAGTCTTGCCTTGTACCTATCAATGGACCCATCAGCCTTTAACTTGGTTTTAAACACCCACCTAGAGCCAACTATATTCATCCCAGATGCTTTGGGAACTACTGTCCAGGTCTTGTTTTTGTGAAATGCATTTATCTCCTCTTGCATAGCTGCAAGCCATTCTGGTGAGCTAAGGTGCTTATTTATGGTCTGTGGCTCCTTAGCTGCTACCAGACACATGTGTCTCATTGGCATGCATTTTGATTTCTGTCTTATCACCATGTGATACTTTTATGCATTTGATGTGTGCTCTACTGGTTCTGCATCATAAATGGGTTCTGCTTATATTGGTATAGCTTGTGTATCCTGATTAGATTCAGTATTGAACCAATGAGACAAGTCAACTTTAAGCTGAATTCCATGTGGATCATAAATTGAAAACATATTAGGGTCAGAAGGTGCACTGTCTTGAGCTGAGCTATTTGATTCTTCACTTGATCTAGTGGACTGAGGTTCAGCAGGGGCATCAGTAGTGATCCAAGAAAGGCTAGGAGTGCTAGGAGTTGCTGCAGTCATGTGATCATTTGTTC
This sequence comes from Nicotiana tomentosiformis, assembly GCF_000390325.3. Lineage (NCBI taxonomy): Eukaryota > Viridiplantae > Streptophyta > Magnoliopsida > Solanales > Solanaceae > Nicotiana > Nicotiana tomentosiformis. The sequence goes on along the minus strand of NC_090820.1, from coordinate 37,789,378 downwards.
CTGCAGGAACTGCTAGCTCAGCATTGTGGTCAGTTGTTGGTGTAGGCTTAGCATTCTCATCAAAAGCATCAGCAGGAGCATCAGGTGTGGACTGATCGCTTGGTGGTGGTGCATTCACATCAGCCGTGGGCTGTGGTGCATTCACATCAACCGTTGGCTGTGGTGGTGCATTCACATCACTTGTGGGATGATCACCTTGATCACTTAATGGTGATCCATTCAACACTTCCCCTGAATTAGAAGAGTCCACATTTGAGCTTGAGGTATCCTGCAACCTGGAGAAAAAACTCATAGAAAGTAGCAATATAAGTAGAGTCACTTAAACTATCTAGTGGTGCATCTGGTTTCACATAGGGCAACGTGTTCTCATCAAACACCACATATCTTGAGACAAACACTCTCCTGGTAGGTGGGTGGTAGCACCTATAGCCTTTATAAAGGCTACTGTATCCAATAAACACACAAGGATAGGTCTTTGGGGAGAATTTTGTTTTTCCTTTCAAGTAAGAAAAACACATGCATCCAAAATCCTTTAGACTATTATAATCCGGATGCTCTTCAAAGAGCTTAAAGAATGGAGTTACCATTTGTAACAGTGATGAAGGCATTCTGTTAATTAAGAATACAGTTGTCAAGAAGGCTTCTATCCAAAGAAACTATGGCAACTTTGCATGAAAAAACAAAGCCAAACCAGTTTCTACTATATGTCCGTGTTTTCTCTCAGAGACTCTATTCTGCTCAGGTGTATGAGGACATGATATATGTCTAACAATACCACAATTATCTAGATGTTCAACAAATGCAGTGCTATTAAATTCGTCACCTCCATCACACTGAAAAATCTTAATAGTCTTTGTGAATTGTTTCTCGATCATCTTTTGAAACTTAACAAAAGTATCATAGAATTCAGATTTCTTCTTAGTGGACAGAGCCAGGTATATCTTGTACAGTCATCAACAAATACCACATAGTATTTCATGTGTTGAGATGATTCAACAGGTGCTGGACCCCAAAGATCACAGTGAATTTTAAGCAAAGGCTCTTTTTTAATCTTATTTCTCAATTCAAATGGAAGCTTACATCCTTTTCCTAACTGACAACTAACACAAATAGTAGGGAGTTCATTCCAGTAGTTGACATCAATGCACTTATTAATACTAAGAATCTTTAAAGACTTTAAACTAGGGTGTCCTAATCTAGCATGCCAAATATTGTCTGTATTCTTCCACTCCTTTGATGCAGATAGGGCATATAAGTTATTGTCCTCCAGTGCATATAGGTCATTCTTCTTAGATCCCTTGGCCAGAAGTCTCCATGAGCTCTTGTCCTTTACAACAAAATCAGATTTATCAAATTCAAGTATATAAGAATTGTCCTTAGCAAGCTTACTAACTAACATCAGTTTCTTTTTAATCTTAGGAATAACAAGAATTTCCTTTACTTTAAGTCCATATTTTATTGTATTGCCAATATATGTGATGTCAAGTTTAGAGCCATCCCCAACTATTATCTTATTAGAACCATTATAATGTTGAAGGTAGATTACCTGTTGAGGTTGTTATGTGACTGCTTGCACCAGAGTCAATATGCATAGCTTCATCTTCAGCCTGTGTATTCTGCAAATTAACAGCAGAAAAGGCATGTGGAAAATCGTCTGTAGCCTGGTAGGAATAGTCCTACTTGTAGAAGCATTTTAAGACTGTGTAGTTGTTCCTTCCATATATTTGACAATTTTCCTTGCCTTTTGGTTGACTTGAATTTGCAGTGTTCTGAGTAGTTTGATTAATCTGATTGTTACCTTGTCCTGCAGGTCTGAAACCTCTTTCTCTTAAGGAGAAGTTTGAGTTTCCTCTTCTGTTAGAGTAACCCCCACAACCTCTTACTCTTTGAGCAGCAAAGGCCATATTGTAGCCTTATTGAGCCATTTATTCTTCATCTTCTCTCATGTCAAATCCTCTAAGAGCATTGACAAACTGGTTCAGGGTAGGATATGGAGCCTTTCCTAGCATGACAGTCCTAAAGGTCTCGTACTATGGACCAAGTCCTCTAGCAAAGTTGATCGCTTTGCTGTCCTCATCAACAGGCTTGTGTATGGCTGAAAGACCATCACATATGCCTTTGAACTCCTTCAGATATTCATCAAGCCTTTTGGTTCCTAGCTTGATGTTCTGCAACTGTTGCTTAAGTTAGAATTCCTTATCCTTGGTTGCCTGCATGTATGCTTTCGCCGGGCATTTCCACATTTATTTGGCAGTTGAACATCCTACAATGAGATACATGTTTTCCTCAGTTATTGTAGCAGAGATCCAAATCCTCAGGAGCACATCTTTTTCCTCCCAGTCAGTGTTGTCATCACCTTTGTTGACAACCTTATCAGCACTAGCAGAAGTAGATGACTTGCTTGTGTCTGGCTTGCCTTCCTTGATCAGATTTGTCACCTTCATTACCTGAATCAACTAAGTATTTGTGTCCTCTAGATTAAATAGATTGATGGTTTCAACTTAACTGGACATGAGGCAATCAGATGATGCCGGAAAGCATGTGATAGACACAAAGAGGCTGAGGGTGTTGTTATAGCCATGTTTGATCTTGTTTCTGGTGTGGGAAGCGTAGCTTCTGAGAGCTCTGATGCCATGTAGAAAATCACAAGATTAAGGGGGAATTATATGTAGTAATTATGTGTTTTCTCATGTATTACAAAGCCACAAGTGACTGCATTTATACTAATCACAAAACAATCGAAAAACTAGGCTAAGTATACTAAGTGATAGCTTCTACAAATGACTTAGAGTTCTACTACATGTATGACTATTACATTGAGTTAAGTACAAACTCTACAATGCAATATAACCATCCTTATCTCATGTAAGTTTATCCTTATCATGATCAGCTTCTTCTACAAGTGCAATCTATATATTCATACAAGACCTAAATAGACAGGTAGATTCTTGTACTACAATTGAAATACTATGCTAGCCCTCCAACGAAACCAAGATGATTCCTTAATTAAGCTAGCTAGTGTACGTTCAAGGAGAATTTATTCAATTTAAGGAAGAGTCATCTCATTTTTTATTCTTCATTCTTTCAATATCATTATATAATTTCAAAAATGATCCTTTAACTTAAAAGTTTCTTTTCAACAAAAGTCACTAAACTAATTTTTGTTACTTCTATAATTATTGAATTTAATTATAATAGTTACTCAAAAAATAAATTAGGTTATAGAATCCATTTAATCTAATAGAAAAACCTAGTATTTGTGCCAATTAGCTAAAATACAAAATGCGACTTTTCACACTGGCAAGCAGAACCAAAAGTCTTGACCTTACTAATATGATTTTGTGAGATTTTACACACCAAGGTGTAGGATGATATTTGTTGATGAACAAATAAATAATAATCGGGTTTGTTATACAAAAAAAGAGGCAAACCCGAAAATAAAGAATATTAAATTTAATGGAAAAAATCTTCAAATCGAAGGTAAAATAATGGGATAATAAGGATTCAAAAAGCTTCACTATAATAATAAGAGAGTTACAATAGTACTTCAAATTAGCTAAACAAAACTGCCAAATATTGAACAACATTAACAACAAAAGCAAAAATCAATTGAAGAAAGAAGAGAAATCACCGCAAATAGAGCTAACATTGACTATTGAAATCTGAATCTACAAGCATTCAAATCTGATATTTACCATTCAAATCTAAGAATTGAATGTTTAGAATACTCAATTCAAAAATCAGCTCGATCCGACAGTTGACAAAACGGGAAATGCAATCCGAAGAAGGCTGGATGAAAGGAACAAGGTTCTCTTTTTCTCTCAAAGTGGCTGCTCTTTCAAACCTCTCTTATGTGTTAAAATTTTTCAAAGATTAATAACAATAAGCATGAAATAATTCTCTAGGGAATTCTGTATTTATAAGCAATGAATGATACTTTCTCTTAAAGCCAAAGCAAAATATAGATAGGATTCGAAACCATTTCTAAATTGGAATCAAAATTCAAAGAGAATAGGATTAGGCCACTAAGTCTTTGGAGGGATAATAGGCAATGGCCCACCAAGCTCCCCCTCCAACTAAGGGGTCAAATGTGTCTTCAAGTAAAGGACTATCAAAAGGCTTTATGCCTGCCAATTTTCTGCAAAACTCATGTTTATCTACATGATTAACTACGAAACCCCCAGGCTACTCATATAAATCTACTCATCTAAATCACTATGAAGAAAATCAGTCTTGACATCCATGTTCTCAACCTCTAACTCTAGACTTGCGACTAAGCCTAGAACACATGAATAGAAGACATCTTCATAATGAGGGAAAACAATTCATCAAATTCAACTTCCTTATTTTGGCCAAAAGTTTAACGACTAACCTCACATTGCCTTAGGCACTAAGGTATGCTGATCTTGATTTTCTTTGAATATCGATTTGTTTGATGAATCTCTCTTACCTTTTGACAATTACACTAACTCATATGTGTCATTCTCATAGAGTAACTTCATCTCATCTTCCATGGCTTCTACCCAATGATCCTTGTGAGTATCTTGCATGGCTTCATCATAACTCTCAGATTCTCCTATGTCAGTCAAAAGTGCTTACTCATTAGGAGAATAACATGTGAATTTTTATTTCTCCCTTGTAGATCTTCTAAAAGAGGTTCAGGAGCATCTGAAGTAGTTACCTGAGCAGAAATATGTCGCTGATCAACCACAACATCATTAACTGGAGCATCCATAACATCTACACCCTTATGATTATTTTGCTCTTGATAACTATCTTTATCTTGGGTTCCTTCATGTTCAATGTATACGTGCATTAGTAATAGGAACTGGATCAATATCCACTGAGTTCTTATTACTCTAAAAATCTTTCTACTTAATTTCTTTTAATATCTTCAATAGTCCGGTTTTTAAATAACACTGCATTACAATTTCTAATAAGTTTCTTATCAACTGAATCGTAGAAATGACGTCCAAACTTATTTTGACCATAATAGATGAAGATGCACTATTTAGTTTTAACATCTAGCTTCATTCTTTCATCTTTAGGAACATGCACACAAGCTTTATACCAAAAAACTCTCAAGAGATCATAATAAACACCTTTGACAAACCAAACTCTATCTAGGACATCACCATCCAAAGCAACTATAGGACATAAGTTAATAACATAAGCAGCAGTGTTAAGTGCTTCCACCTAAAAGGAATTTAGAAATTTAGCCTATGAAAGCAAGCATCTAACACTCTCAACTAGAATTCTATTCATCCTCTCTGCCAAATCATTCTTCAGCAGAGTTTTTTTATGACGAATATTTTGTGCTCAGCAATAGTTATCAAAAGGACTACAATACTAATCGCCATTATCAGTGCAAATATATTTTAATTTTTCTTGATTTATCTCTCAGCTATGGCTTAAAATTTTTTAAACACACTAAGTACTTTGAATTTCGAAGGATATACTCAGAGCTTGCGTGGATGATCATCAATGAATGGAAGATAGTAAAGTGCACCACCTTTTGAATTCACTTTAAAAGGACTGCACAAATCAAAGTGTACTCGCTCCAATACTTCTGGCTCTTTTTAAAGGAAGATGGCGATGAAAGAAAACTCTATTTTATTTACCGGCTAAGTAATGGACATAGCTTTTCAGCTTTGCTATTTTCAGTCCAGAAAGTAAATTTTTCTTAGCCAAACGTATTATCCGCTTCTCGCTCATATGACTTAGTCATTCGTGCTATATTTTGTTTTATAAAGTCAATTTCTACTAAATTTACAGAGTCACTAAAAATAGAGCCCTGAGTTGCGTATAAATGAGAAGACTTGATTTCTCGAGTCGCAGCTAACGAGTCCTTGGTGGGTTTTTATTGGCCATTAAAAAAGGCATTATAGTAATATTTATCATTCAGTCTTCATGCGAAGATCAAATTTAAAGAAAAGTCCGGAGCATACATGACATTCTGAAGAACTGATATAGAACTATTACTACTCTTCAAACAAACTGTGCCAAACACCAAATACTTTAACTTCACCGGCATTTTCCATCTTTAACATTCCAGAGACAACAAGAGTATAAAATGAAAAGAAGTCTTTTCTTGGCGTGACATGTGAGGTAGCTCCAGAATTTACTATCCAACTAGTCTCATGGGATACCAAATTCATAATATTTTTATCGTAAGTAAAGAGAAGGTCATCTCGAATAGTAGCATCAATATTGTTCTTGTTATTTTAAACTTTTTTTCCTTCTCTAATGTCTTGCTTCAACTTGTACTAGTATTTTCGGATATGTCATTTCTTGCCACAATGGTTTCACGAATAATTTTAGTACTTGAACCTTGACTTGCTTCCGCTTTTTATCTATAGAGAGCCTCAAACCTCTTATTTTACTCTCCCTCAGTCTTCTGTAACCAAAATATCTCTCTATGAGGATGGGTTCTAGGAATTTCTCCTTACTTCCTCAATCAACACACCACTTTTGACATATTCTATGATCACCCTACCACCAAGAGCTGAATTGTCAACAAAACACAAAGAGTTTTTCAATAATATGGCAAAGTATTAAGAAGTCAAAGTCCTTGTATCTCATCATCAAAATTAACTCTCATTTCAAATAATTGATCAAGGACACACAGAAAATTATTTATATGATAAAAATAGAACTTCCTTTCTTGTATTTAAAGGTCATCAATGCTTTAGCAGGAATAATTTATTGTTGCCAGTTTTTGAAACATAAAGTATCTACAACTTTTCCCATAAGGATTTAGCATGTGTCTCATTTACAATATGGTTGCAAAGTTGTCTTTAACCCACTGTCTTATATAACCATAAACTTGTCGGTGCTCGATATTTTAATTTTCATCAATCATAGGGTTAGATTTATGAGGCAAAAATGGGCAAATGGATCTTCTTCACAAATAGAAGATCTTTTATCTTGATTTTCTATACATTATAATTGCTCATATTTAAACATATTATCTTGCTCATATATACCTCTATCACGTAGAATTTTGGACAAATAACTAAGGCTCTGATATCACTGTTATGTCGAATAAGTGTAAATTCGAAAATAAAAAAGTTAAAAATACCTAATTTAACGTTTAAAAACCTTAAAATCAAAAGTAAAACCACGGGATCACAAAGATCCAAAAAGCTCCACTATAACAATAAGAGGCATAGAAAACTTCTTCAAATTGGCCAAAAAATAAGTGAAAAATACGGAATAACAATAACAATAAGAGTAACAACAAATCAATTGAAGAAAGAAGACAAATCATCCAAAACAGAGCTACTATCTACGACCAATTTTAAATCTACAAGTAGAATACTCAGTTCAAAACTCAGCTCGATCCAACAACGAACAAAGTGAGAAATGCAATTGGAAGAAAGCTGGTAGGCACAAATTATTTTGGAGTAGATTAAAGGAACATAATTTTCTCTTTTATCTCAAAGTGGTTGTTCTCTCAATGCTCTCTAATATGTTAAAATCTTTCAAAGACTAATAATAATGAGCATGAAATAATTTCCTAGGGGTTGCTCTATTTATAAGCAACGAATGAGAGTTTCTCTTAAAGTCAAAATCAATTCTTAATAGGAATCAAAACCAATACCAAAATAGAAATCAAAATCCAATGAGAATAGCATTAGGCCATTGGCCTTTGGCTGGACAATGGGCAACGACTCAACAGGGGTTTGGAGGCGAATAAAACCTCAAAGATTGAATCATCTTAATTCTCCAAATATTAACCAAATTTCCGAGGAATCCTTCATCCGTGGTTGTGAATTACTGGTTTTCTTCAATCTTTTCAATTTTGGCTTCGTGGGAGCAAGTAAGATAAAATTGTAAAATATAACCATATGATTTGATTCGCTCTCAATAGCCAAGAGATGATCATCTAAGGATGATTCTTTTGTCGACGGATGCTCTTATTATTATACTCATGGTTTCTAAAGGATGAGAACCAACTATGTAACATCTACATTAATGTTTTATACTTCAACCACATAGGGAGGGGAGGGGGGAATTTGTACGGTGTCCAATTTTCACATGCATTAGATTATCGAAGGACCTAATTCTTCTATCCGTTCCTTAATCTACTATTACGGAATAAATAATGCAGAAAGTAAAGAACACAAAGATTTTTTATGTAGAAAATACCCGGCTCAAAAGGTGAAAAAATCACGACCTACTCCCAATAGAATTTTTTCCAAACACTTCACTACAACTCTGAGCCAACAACAAAGTTTATAAACTCTTGCAAAACTAAGGATTAACTCTAACCCTTGTAGCAACACACCACAGGCTGTTGCGACTAGTTCAAGTTAACTCTAACTTGAAAGATACAGCTCGAGTTTACAACCTCTTGCAAACCTAAGGATTAACTCTAACCATTGAGTAACACGCCATAGGCTGTCGCGACTAAATCAAGTTAACTCTAACTTGAATGATACAACTTAGGTACCTAGTACAATTTGCTTCTAAGAAAGCTGAAAGGTACAACTCAACATGCCTACTACACTTTGAACTAGAAATAAAGAAAGACACAAAACTCTTTATGGAACTGGTTCTTCAATCTGGTTCGTGTAGCTTCAGAATCACACTCTTGAATCTCACAGGAATTGTTCACAAAATGCCTTGCTATTTTGCTCTCAATTCGGCTTTTACTTAGTACATGTGTGTCACCTGTAAAAGAGAACAACACTGATATTTATAGAATTAGTAAATAAAGAGTAACTAGAAGTCTAATGTTTTACTCTTCCTTGGTGGAAGAGTTCTAGTCAACTTCAACTTCTAACTCTTCCCTTATCTTGGATAGAGTTCTCTTCAAGTAAGGAGTCCTGCTCCTTATCAAATATGCAACATTTTCGTTCAGGGATTATCAGAAATAATCACTTATACTTATCCCTTGCACGTGCATGCCTTTTGCTTAATTTTGACCATAACCTGTGTACAGTGATAACGGACCTGGTTCATACATGTGTTCCTTTATCAATCATCAAAACCAAAACCACTCAGGTCAACATACATCGTCGAGAATTCAAGTATTGGGATCGATTTGATGACTTTATCAAGGAAAGACGAAGTAAAAGCATGCTATATGAGACTTTGAAACATATGTCGAGAAGGTCTCCGTTGATTATGTTCGAATAAAATACAAATTCAAAAGCAGGGTAAGAAATGGTTTAGCTAATGGATATATTAACTCTTACGAAAACCAGCAATGCAACCATGTTAAACCAACTTAACAAGATCTAACCCTTTCTCCGGTTTCATTTTTCTTTTCTTCTTCTTCTTCTGTTTTTTTTTGGGGGACTGGTAGTTCAAATGGTTACGAAGTGTTATGCAACAGCTATAACCATCTAAAATGAAGCATTCGGTCCTATTCTTTTTGCTTCAATAGGTATGCAATAGGTATTAAATTCACTTCGGACAAGTATAGGAAGGTAATGGGACGCCCGTAAAGTTTAAGTGTGAAACTGATTTTTCCGCACAAATACATGGTGTATTTTCCCAATAATCATTCATTGTTGAGGATCGACTAAAATGGACAGTTTACAATGCTTAAGCCGAATTAGAAGCGAAACTGTATGTTCGAAATGGCTCTAATCAAAAAGGGATTAGAAGAATCTACTGCAGAAGTTAATGGCCCTCAAGAAGCATAAACCAAAACACTTACATATACCGTTAATATTTGGCTTTGCTATTGTTCAGATTGAAGTAAAGGTGCATGATTCATGTACGTGCATGCATCTACTTTCTTCTGTTTGCATATGAAAAGATAGTGGAAGGACAAAGTCTTTCTATATATAGTATCCTGAACTTTCTAATTCGAAGAAGTTACACTTCCATAAGCCCTATACCTAGTATATTAGTAATAGAAACCTTATATTGAAAATTATTTGTTACACTCCAAAATTAGCTTCTTACACTTTATATTAAAACGATAGTACTAGAGCGTAAGAAGATAATATTGGCGTACATTAGATATTTCTCCTTTTTAGTTTCTATATTTCGCTGATACAAACAACATCAGATGAGAAGCTTTTCTGAACTTCCACTGCTAGCTCTTCCACACTCAGTTGGCACTCCAGTCCTATCTGTAATATAAAATCATCAATACAAGGAAAATAGAGTTAGTAAGTTGAAAACCGTTTGAGGGTGAAAACAAGAAAGAATTTTATTTAACTTGATGTTGGAACAGATAATTCACCAAAATAAATATTTCTCTTACCAATAAATAAATAAATAAATATCAGCTTTTGAAATGTTGAAGCATGTATATTGTTACATTAATGATCACGGTTATATATGGAATAGTAAATATTAATGCAGAGTTTTGCTATCACAAACTTATAAATCCAAATCTTGTTGAACTTGAATCCAAATTATTTTCTATTCCAAACCTTTCCCCTATTAGCCAATTAATACATATGAAGGTCTAGATGTAAGCCGTCGATACTAGTCAACTTGATGACATTATAAATTTCTGATCAAGAATAATTATAGCTCATACTTCTACATTATCTTGCAAAAGTTTTTCGAAGAATTGACACTGCCAACTAGTTTGGGATGTAAAAGAATTTGATCATCCAACCGAAGGCAATGAGTGGAGTAACTCAGGACCATTTAAATCCCTTTAGAAATTGTTATAGAACCGATGAGGAACAATGTCATTCTCTAACATGTGATTGCGCGAAAATAAAAAGATTGGAGCTGCCACATAAATGTTGTTTCCAAAGAATTAACTCTGAATTAATCTACCTTAATGACAAAGGAGTATAGAACAGTATCCTGCATGCTGCTGATGTTGAGATGAAGAATCTCAAAGGAAAGTTTCTCTAACACATTAATTATTTTCACAACTTGACCTGGAATCCTCTTAGAAATGGTTCTCAATATAACATTGGATCCTGATATTTTTGCTTCAACATCAGCCACTGGAGAATTACAACATGCTCCAAGTTCCTTGAATAAGTTATTATTATTAGGATCAATATGACTAAATGGACTTTCAGGTGTGGGACTTAGTTGCAATAATGGCCTTGGACTAGGACTAGGACCAGGGCTAGGGCTTAAGCTCTTTCGTCGCTTTTTCGCCTCCAGAGATTGTAGAACTTGGTGTAATTCCTTGATGAATTCAATTACTCCTGCTATTATTGATGCTTGATCCCCCTTCAGTAATTTCCATGAAAAAGACTATATATATTAGAACAAGAAAAACAAGGGGGAAAAACAGAAGAATAAAAGATATCAAACACTAAAAGGAATTACTAAAAAAAACGAAAAGGAATCAAACCCTAATGGTTCTTAAGAAGGCAGTTTTGATATTTCAAATTTCTTCAATAGACTATTCATTATATGAATTAGTTTAAGTTATATACATTGATCGTATAAGTAACTTTACACTATTATGCTTGATATGTATTATCTATTGTTGTAGGTCAACTTAACCTGATAATTATACAACATATACTCGAATTTAGTTATGCATATATAGAAGCAATAAGATGGAATCCATGAAAAGAAAAAAAGGAAAAGAAATATAGAGCATGGTTTTCGTGATTATACTTGATAAGAATGTTGATTACATTGACAACTGAAATTTTATCATTTTTCATTCAGTAATCTCGAAACGAATGTTGACTGAACATTAATTATGCCTTTGAGATACACTTCAGAATTAAATAATGACTCTGAATAGTTTTCTGATAATAATTACAACAAATCACGCTCTAAGTACTAGTGCAAAATGCATCAAAAGAAAATAGATGATTATCGGTAAAATAAAAAAAATAAAAAGGAATTACCACAAGCAGTAATACCAAAGCGTTCCAAGAAAATAAAAAGGAAAAGGTGACGAATATTATTTTTTTGGAAGGCTAGCTAGATGAAAACATAGATTCAGAGAAAGGGAGAAACTTAAATTAAATTACCCTTTTGATGTAGAAACAAGGGGTTAAGGAACGCAAAACCTTGAGATGTTCATTCATTTGTCTTCTCCTGTTTCTCTCTACTGCTATATGAGACATATTGGTTTTTATTACCAAAATTGCTGAAGTGTTTGTGTTTTTAGAAATTTATGTCATTCCAAAAGCCTTGTTGTTTCACTCTTTATATACACATAGTTGAAACCATGAATTAATGCAAAAGAAAATAATGACTATAGTTCTAGTGTGGTATATACCTAACCATCAGTCTAGTTTTCTTATTAAATGCTATCTGCTGCTCTCCCGTGACTGTTAATAATTTTTCACACACAACTTTGTTATCTCATTCTATATGAGGCACAAAAATACATGTAGACACAAAAATCACTTACATTCTTGTGTGTGTATATATGTATGTAGACAACATAATATAATAGGTCTCACGTTTATTACCCTATGGACATTTACGTTTCCAGCGTGAGATAAAATAAAAGACAAGTAACTTCTTATATATCTTATTTTTTGTCATGCAGAAGAGCTGCTCTTCTTTTGCTTCTAAATTGTTGCTTCATGGTTCGTGCATGCACTCTAAATTCTTTCCTCTCTGCATACATTTCATCACCTTCTTATTATGATAATCCTTTTTCTTTTCATATATTTTTATTTTCTGAAATTTTATTGCCACAGAGATTTCCTGTTGGGTTTTATTTGGTTTTCTTTTATGCCAAAATGGAGAGTGGCCTTACCTTTTGTGTGATATAATAGGTGACACAAGGTTTTGCTAGCTCATGACTCAGAGGCGGAGCTAAAGTATTATAGGTTCAGACGATTTAGTAACTTTTTCTTAAACCATATATTTGTATTATAAAATATATTAATAAGTATAAATATTTAATTGAGAACCCCATAACTAAGACGAGCTATGGATTGAGAGCCCATATACTTTAAATCTTAGCTCCGCCTCTATTGCAAGTGTGATGACCCGATAGGTCACTTTTAGTTTTAGCCTTCATTTATGTGTTTCGAGACCTCGAATAGCCCCATTTAGCTTTTCTCGATTTGTGTGCGTAGTCCGTGTCTTTTTTCGAAAACGTTTTATGTGAAAAATTGAACAAAATGTAAAATTTTGCCTTAAAATGATTTGAGTTGACTACGGTCAATATTTTGTGCAAACGGTCCCGGATCAGTGTTTTGACGGTTCCGGTGGGTCCGTATCGTAATTTGGGACTTGGACGTATGTCCGGAATCGAATTCGGAAGTCCCTAGCTTGACTTAACGTGATTTGTTGAAAACTTGTAATTTGAAGGTTTAAAGAATTCCTAAGTGTGACCGTAGGTTAACTTGGTTGCTACTAGGTTCGGATTTTGGTTCCGGAACTTGAAATAGGTTCATTTAACTATTTATGACTTGTATGCAAAATTGGGTGCAAAACGGAGTTGATTTGACGTGATTCGGACATCCGGTTGTAAATTTGGAAGTTCTTAAGTTTCTTTGAAAAATTTCATTCATTTTGATGTCCGATTCATAGTTCTAGGTGTTATTTTAGTGTTTTGATCACGCGAGAGAGTTCGTATGATGTTATTACACTTGTGTGCATGTTTGGTTTGGAGTCTGAGGGGCTCGGGCGAGTTTCGGATAGACTACGGACCATTTCGGGCTTGAAGGATTGCTGGTTTTTCGCAATTGCTGATATCTGGTGTATCCTTCTTCACGATCACGAAGCTACTCCCGCTATCGCGAAGGGTAGCTAGGAACTGGGGAGGATTTCCTCTTCGCGAATGCGAGGTGCTGGTCGTGAACCCGAAGTGGAGGGGGGCTTATCCTTCGCGAATGCAAAGCTTTGTGGGGGTTTTGGGGGAGCTGGGCAGTGTTCTACGCGAACGCGATGGCCAGGGGGTAAGAGCCATCGTGAACGTGAAGAGCATCTCGCAAACGCGAAGGCCACTTGGGTCGCAGTACATTGCGTCAGGTCTTTCGCGAACGCGATGAAGACCTAACGCCAGTGATTTAAAATATCCCAAAGACAGAATTTTCTTCATTTTTCACCATCTTCACATTAGAGCTCGGCCTAGAGGCGATTTTGAAGAGAAATTTCATCCCCACTTCATAGGTTAGTATATTTTAACTCGTTTTCTTCAATTTCCATCAACACCCATTGATTTCTAACATTTTATCTATTCTCTTTCATGGTAGAAATTTGGGATTTGAGCAGTATTGAGGGGTTTTATAAAATTGAGATTTAGACCTCAAATTGAGGTCGAATTTCAAAACTAATCACAAAATCGGGCTCGGGGATGAATGGGTAATTGGTTTTTGGTTTGAATCTCGGATCCGGGATTGACTTTTGTTGACTTTTTGGGAAAAGTATAAAGATCTTTACTTTATCTATTGTAATTGATTTTTCTAGCATTGTTTGATGATATCAAGTCAATTTTGGTTAGATTCGATTGGTTTTGAGGCGGATTTTAGAGGAAAAGCTCCGGTTGAGCTTTGATTTGGTTGCGGAGCGAGGTAAGTATTGGGTCTAACCTTGATTTGAAGGAATTAGGAACCCTTGAGTTACATGCTATGTGAATTACGTGTGTAACGGTGCATATGCGAGGTGACAAATATATATACGCCGACAAAATGATTGTTTCCATGTCTTTCCTCGTATTTCATGAATTATCTTACTCCATGCCTTAACTGTTACATGCTTTAGTTATTTTCTATGCCATAATTAGTTACTTGTCATTAATTATTCTTGTATTGAATTGTTCGTCCCTTCCATGGCTCTATAATTAATTGCTACTTGCCTTAATTGTCTTATTTGCATACCTTAATTGTCACGTACTCGACTTGTCTTGTTGCTTTTATATTATTTGTAGCATTCCTTTGATTAGTACGTGATTCCTTATTGCTTTGCTTTCATATTCTTTAATTGTAGATATTCGTGTTAATTAAGCTATTGGATTGGTTACATTTATTGAAATTATTTATGGATCGAGTTGCACGCCGCAACGGTTGTGATATGGTGGAATAAGGGATGATTTCTATATTAATTATAATGATATGCGGGGATCGAGTTATGCGTCACAACGGTTGTGTACGTAATACTTGTTATTGATAAATTGTGATATGGTGAAATAAGGGAGGATATGGTGGGATCGGGTTGCGCGTCACAACGGATTTTATATGTGATTCCTGATATTGATAAATGATGTTATGGTGGAATAAATGAGGATTGAGTGTGTGCAGTGGGATCGTGTTACGCGCCGCAACGGATTGTGTATGATGTACTCATTGTTGTTATTGTGTTAGTTTTCAGCCCTTTTTATATGATATTTTGAGGTCTAATATTCTGGATTCTTTGATTGCAAGGATTGAGTTCTCCATCATAAGTTAACTGCATTACTTTCATTTCCTGTTTTCCCTTCCCTTTTGTTATTATTATTATTATTATTATTATTATTATTATTTTATTAATGCGTACAAGTTATTGTAAGTGACTCACCTTAGCCTCGCCACTATTTTGTCGAGGTTAAGCTCGACACTTACAGAGTACATGGGGTTGGTTGTACTCATATTATACTCTGCACTTCTTGTGCAGATTTTAGAGTTGGTCCCAGTGGCGTTCAGTAGACTTGCTCAGATCTAGCTATCGGTAGAGACTTGAGGTATAGCTGCACGGCATCCGCAGTCTTGAAGTTTCCTTCTACTTCGTTTTAGCTGTTATTTTGATTCAGACAGTTATGCTTATTTCAGACCATTATTTGTAGTTTTCTAGACGCTCATGTACTCGTGACCCCAGTTCTGGGATTTGTATTTGGATTCGTCTCTTATCAGTTTATTATCGTATTTCAGACTATTCGGTTTATTTATTGTCATTTAATTGAGAATTGTTAAAAACGGTTAATAGATATAGCTAATGTTGGTTTGCCTAGCAAGTGAAATGTTAGGCACTATCACGATCCCAAAGGTGGGAATTCCGGATCGTGACAGCAAGGCAGCTTTCACTCATCCCCACCCTCGCCAGAATATATACCTGTTTTGCTGAAAGACTTTGAGTTTCTTTTTTATCTAATTGGTATAAACATGAAAACAAATGCGTAAACAACATAAGGGCTTCAATATATAAGTCATGTTAATGAATATGTATACAACATTGCTTATAAAGTAATTATATATTTATGATAAGTATTAATTGATAATCTAATAAAAATGATAAGTTACGTTACAGTATAAATTAAACTAAATTGAGAGTATGAAAGATATAATTTACAACAGAAAGCAATATTCATTCTTTAATTACATATTAACATATGCCAATGCTATCTTCTTCAATAACATATGGCCCCCTTAGCATCATATATTACATACTGCTACTTAGATTAGACACCCGATGATAAATAGACGTGAAAAATACAAGGGTGTTTACCCTAAAAATTGAGTAATAATTAAACTTATATTGTGGTTTTAAAGATATGTGTTTTAATCCAGTATCAATTAATAAACAACGAATTAAATAGATAAATTAGACAATAAAATAAATCAAACCGGTCTGCAAACAATGCCTCGACCTCGATTCGAGATAGTCTCGAGGTTAGATAATAAGAACAGTAAAGGATAAAACAAACAGCGATGAACAGTGATGAACAGTAGGTAAAATAAAAAAAGCAGCGTATATGTATATTCTTATCAGTGAATAATGATTATTCTGCTTACAAGTGAATGGGATCCCTCTTTATATAATAGAGGAATCCTAAATAAGGTACAACTCCAATAACGGAAGTAGATCCCATGATTGGCACTAATAACCGCTTTGATTTGATCTGTTCCGAAATTTCTGTCGTGATCTTCGACCGGTTACTAATATCTCGCCATTCCGTTATTACGCCTTACTCGACGTCAGTCATGCTTGATCTCCATTGTTGCTGGCCTCGATCTCAATGAATACTTCGATCTCCAGGCTTGATGTTCTATCTTCGAGCTCGAGCCCGATCTATTATGAGGTTACTCTCGGGGCAACTCCCCTGCCAACGAAATCGGGTATGCCCGATTTCGACCTAACAGATAGTTCCCTCATTTTTTAGAGTGTAACGAGAAGAAACGAATTTGAGACTTTGATTTAATACCTCGATCAATTATGACGTCAACATCGTGACATTAGCGACAGAAGCGATTGAAGCGTCGTGTCTGTCACAGTTTCTAAGGTCATTAATTAACGCCAGTTGATGGTCGGCCACCAGTGCTTTCAAACCATCAAAATGGCTATTATAAATAGACCACCTTCATAATCTTCTCAAACTTTACTTTCAAACTTCTTCTAATCTTCAAACGATCTTCTATTCTCTTTAAGTTCATCAACTTTGCCGGTTTCCGTTTGTCAATCTCTTATTAAAACACAAATTCTGCCTTCTTCTTCCTTAAACCTCATATAGCAATGGCAAAAATATCAAAGACCGTTCCTCATAAGGAAAAGGCCTCCTCATCGCGGTCGGTCGGTGACAAAACACCGGTGGAGCCACGTATCGAAGAGTGCATCTCCGGGCCATGTGAACTTACTTTCGACTTTAAAGTCGAAAAACCCTCTTCGGTTCGTGGCCGATACGGGCCCATGTCTAGATACATCTGTTCGATATCTGAAGGCGATCTCGAGCAGGTGAAAAAAGACTGCCACTGGAGAATAAAGAGGTGGTGATTCCTACCCCCAAGGAGGACATCACCACTCATGTGAAAGGGTTCTTAAGTATGTATACTTACCCTTTCACACTGGGTTCCGTCGATCCTATCATAATCGACTTCTGCCGCCAATACCGGGTAACCCTAGGCTAGATCTACCCCTTTTTTTGGAGCATTATCATTTTGCTCAGATTCTTCTCGAGCAAGGTCGAGGGGATGTCTTTCACCCTCGATCATCTCGTTAGGCTATACAACCCCCGTCTTTATCGGGGCAGACTGATAAGGCTTCAGCGCCGGGACACGAAGGTGCTATTCTCGAGCATAGATGAGTACAAGGACCGAGGATGGATGGGCCAGTTTATCCGAGTCAGGACCTCTGACTTAATCCCCGCCGAGAAGATGTCATTCCCCGAAGAATGGAACATGAAGTGTAAGTAGAACCTCACCGATAACGTTTGATTACTTGTTATGTTTCCTTTACCTCTTCTCATTTATATTCTTCTTTATGGTGCAGCTTCCCCCTGGTTTTCCGGTGTAGTCCCGAACCTTGCAGGTTAGGTTCGACAACTAGTTTCAACCTCTTCGTATGCTGAGCGCTCGTGGCGCGATTTGGCCAAGGGTCGATGGGAGGCCAAAAATCATGGTAAGTTCCAATGTTCGTGTTTGATGCTTTTATGTGAAATACTTCTTTTTAACTTGATTTCTTCTCATACAGGTCTTGGAGACAATGTCGTCATGAGGCCTCCTCCCCCCGAGGAAGAGGAGGTCCTGAAGCCGACCAAAGACAAGAAAAGGAGAAGGGCCTCGCCTCCAGATACCTCAAAGCCCAGGAAAAGCAGGGCTCGAAAGTCGAAGACTGATCCCGCCGTTCTATCTACCGATGTAGTCCAAACACTACGAGATGAAGACGATGAGGGAGAAGATGCCGACTGCCTACTGGTGGCTTAGAAGAGGGGAGGCATCGAAGCTTCGAGAAATGCTGAGCCGGTGACGGTCGAGGAGGTTCAGCCGCAGATCGAGGTGATCTCGGAGGAAGGTCCGAGCAGAGTCCCCGAGTCATCGGGTGTTGATGATGCCTCCTGCCGTGATGAGCAACTGGTGGGTGTGCCTGAAGGGTCTAGTTCTGAGGCCCTTCAAAGAGAAGAGAATGCCCCAAGTGACTTGCTCGAGGCAATTAACATTGATGATTCGCCGCCCCGCCCCACGTTCTCTGAGAGGCAGTTTCGGGATGCCCGGTCCATGGGGACCCCCAATGTGGGGACGCCAAAGGGGATGATATATTTCGCGGCTGCTTCACGGGGGTCGATGATTTTCCCGACCTGGACGCATCACTCATTTTTGATGAGGCTCAGCGGCTTCTGAACCAAGTGAGTATTAGCCCATGTTACCAGGTTTGTGTTTGTTCTTATTTCTCTAAGTCTGATTTCCTTCCTTTCTGTACAGGCTACAACGCTCCATCGAGAAGTGTCCTCCAAATACCGAGCTGAGCTGGCCCGATGTGAGGCTGATCTCAAAAAGCTTACGGAGGAGAAAGACGCCCTCACACTCCTCTATGTGCAAAAAGAAGAGGAGATCATGAGTATTCGAACCGAGCTGACAAGAGCTCATCAAGATCAGACCGAGCTCATTGAACGGGTAATGTAAATTTTTGGGAGCTTGTTATGTATTAACTTGATATTGGCGACTAACACTTTAATCCTCTAGGTTCAGCAGAAGGTCGAATTGGTTGAGCAGCTTCGTGAGGAGGCCAAGATGAAAGAGGTAGAGACTTTAGGGTGGAAGCAAAACATGGACTGTCTCGCCTCAGAGAAAGATGCGATTCGGGCCCAACTGTCTTTGGTTGAGCGTCAACTCCAAAGTGTGGAGGAGGAGAACTTGGCCCGAGCCTAGAAGGTTGAAGAGCTCGAGACTCGGTTGTCCGCTGAGCTTGCAAGGGCCACATTCGAGGCAGAGGCGCACGTGGCCTCCTACCGAGCCGACGCTGAAGCCACTAACACTCGGGCAAAGGTAATTTCTGACGCTGCTGAGGTTAGATTGTCCCGTGTTGCCGAGCATGCTAGGCGCCAGTCTCGAAGAGAGACTCTTGAGGAGGTACATGCTCGTGGCTTTGACCTTATGGTTGATATCGAGAATGCGAAGGTATTGGAGGACGAGGCCGGAGCTTTGCTTTCCGATGATGAAGACTCTGCGAGTGGATCCGAGAGCGGAGTAGATAAAGACGAAGCTCCCGAAGATGCGGCTCCCGAGGCGGACTAGGCACTTAGGATTTTTTCTGCTTTTGTTTTTTTTGTAAGACCCTGTGTGCTCTTTGTAAATACTTTGCATATATGAAAGATTTCTTTTCTTTCTGTTTCGTCTTCGATTTCTGATTTATGATAAATTCTATTTTGCCTTTGCCTTGTGAAAACTTTGTTGCAATTGGGTTGTTGGAGCCTCTATAATCGAGTGAGCAATAGCTCGAACTCAGTGTAGAACAAACCCTTAGGTTTTTTAGTTAAGCGAGGGCGATTCCCCGAGCTCAACAATATGTTCGGGATTTTGATTTCGGATGGCTTGATAGAAGCCGTAATTGTACTGTTTTTTATAGCCGAGTTCGAGTAAGTTTCGAACTCACAGTAACAGACCCCTTAAGGTTTTATATCAAATAATGATGAATCCTCGAGCTATATTCAAGTCAATTTTATATTAGCTCGGAATAGTGGAACCCTTAGGTCCGAATTGAGAGAGAACAAAATGTCGAACTCTAAGTGTATTGGCCCTTAGGCTCTTTAGATTGGGCCGATATGGCCTCTAAAAGATGGCTATTTTTTCCCTTTTTCTACTTAGAAGACTTAGTAAAAAAAAATTCTTTATGCCTTAACACGTATTCTTTACCCATTGGGGTTTTTGAGGGTTCGATGTCGATTGAAATCCCTTTGCTTTTTGTGCCTTAGCACGTTTATGTTAAGATAATTTGATACCTTTTAAGGTTTTTCGAAGGCTGATTTTATCGATGCCCTTTTGATTACTTGCTGAGGGTAGCCTTTTTTAACCGATTTTTCAAAGAATTCGAAGGCCTATTTTTATTGCGGGATTCGAACGTCTCCGAGCCGCCTTAATTTGGCCGTAGCCTTTGGGTATGCCTCTTGGGCTTATTTCCCAATAACACTTTGAACTTGTTCGAAGTGTTAGTCCCCGAGAATGATGGCCTTGGCCTATAGATCGAGGGGTGCCTCTTTGAGGTCTTATGAATTTGAGTTTAGATTACTCGAATGTGTCGATCGTCGACGGCAGTCCTCGAGTGTAGAGGTATATTTGCACTTGGCCCTTGAGCCATTTCTCACAAAATCATAAGTATGGAGCTTGTATAGTAGAAAATTTTCTTTGAGACACAAGATGTTTGATATAGAAAGAATGTTTCTTTGTATAATTTATACATGCGTACATGTTTTGCCATCGGGCCTCGACTAATTTATATGGACACGGTTCATTCGACCATTTGGCCCATTACAAAGTTTTCCTATCGAGACCCTTTGACACGAAGTATTTTCCTCAAAAGTGTAACAAAGGGTTTATGCTCTAAGCCCTCAAAAGAAATGTTTTTATATTACCTTATTGATTTTGGAGTTGTTTGATCTGCCTCGTAACATTTCAAGGGGCAAATATTTTGTAACAATACTCTAAGAAAACTTCACTGTAATTGAATAAAAGATGACGATGAACACAAACTAAATTCACAGAAATACTGGCACATCGAATGAACTTCTAAAGTAGTGTCTCTATTTCTTTATTGTAAAAACAAAACTACCCTCTGTTATAAAATTAATAGGATCTCAGATTCAACAGACAAATTAACTGTAATAGTTTTCTCTTTAGCAGAATTCAAGATTCAAGAGGAAATAACAGGAGACTTACTTAAAGTATAAGCTTGTTGGAATTTTTTTTTGGGGAGGAGGATATGACTCTCAATCTCTAAAATTCTACAAGTGAGAAAATGATTTTTCTCTACATACTCAACTTGCTCAAATAAAATGATTAGACTACATAGATATATATATTTATGGATTTTCTCCTAACATGTACCTAATCTAGTACATGTATCTTAATTGATCCTAGACTTCTTATCTTCCCTAGTTCATGAATAAATTCATACATGCATCCTCATTAATTTCCTAATATATATATGAACTAAGCAATACATGTACTTCAGATGAATCTAGTTAATTTTTTCAACACTCCCTTTTAAACTAGATACATTAATATCATTTTTTCTTGTAAGTCGGTCGTGTGACTTAAGAAACTTTAGCTCAACTTCTTTAATCTTCCTCTACCTCATCCACGTTCACGGCCTCTTTGATGCGAGCCACATCTTTCATCTTTTGTCTTCAAAGAAAGCTTTGGTTGCAAAATAACTTGTTCAACCGATTTCTGTTTCAGCTTCTTTGATTTTTCTTCATTTATTTGCAAAGCTCATTCAGTCGATTCTTGTGTACTTACATTATAAAAATATTTATAATTATGTCATTTAAAAGTTAATTGCAGATACTTTGTTTAATTAGTTAAACTTTAATAAATAAGAAATAACTTATTGTATTGCTTGATAATGTAAAAAAAATCATTAGACTGTAACTTAAATCCACTAGAAAAATATATCTTAAGAGATATTGATGATGGTTTAGCCTATTCTTGGTCTTTTACAATTTTACCTTTTGGCACCTTCGCTTCTAGCTGACAAATCACCATTTGATCTTTGTCGATTGTCATTAATGCTGATACCGATCCCCATCTCAAAGCATCCGTATAGTCCAGCATTAAATTTAAAAATACTATTCCCTTCCGTCCACTTTAATTAAAGTTTTGGTTTTTTTTTTTTGTGATTCATAATATTTGATTTTTTCAGATATCAAGAAAAATTAATTTTTTTTTCTAAAGTTGTCCTTGGATTAAAGAGCCCAAAAATTTTATTATATTTGCAATGAACAAATGAAAGTTAATATGGTCAATTTCATTATTAATTAATGCTAAAATGTGGATTCCTTAATATGTGTAAAAATAGTTTAAAAAATCAATTAAAGTGTAGGAGAGAGACTATTAATTCTTTGCTGCTTATTTAAAGAAAAGGGCGATGGCCCAAAATGTAAGTGAATTTACCCATGTGAAAGGTGGAATCGCAGCTTCAAGATACACTTTCCTTCATGAAAAAAGAGATATTCTTCCTTCCCAAAGCATTGTTACGTTAATTTCTAATAAGTTGAAAATTTCATGTGAAATTAGACGAGAGCAAATTCACCTTCTGAAAATAATCCTTTCGAGATTTAGAAATGACAGGATAAACACTACAAAGTTAAAATTGCTGAGCTGAGTTGATATAGATTTTAATGACTAACAAACATTTGTAAAAAAATCGGGTCTCTTGAAGTCCGTTGATTAGAAGCTAGAAGCTATTTCCTAGAACAAGTTAGTTTGAGCTGGAAAATAATTTCTGTTGAAAGCCGGATTTCTTGAAGATTAATTTTATGGGCTGGAAGAGTATGGTAATGATTGGAGGAATTCATGGTCAACAAAGATTCTTCAATTATGAAAATACTTGCATGGAAAGAAAAATGCATGAAGGAGCTTTTAAGGAAATAAAATAGAATCCTTTTAAGATTTGTTTTACTTAAGATCGTGACCAAATTATTTTAAGTCTTGGAGCTAAAATTTAAAAAGGATCGGTCAACTTGAGTCCTATAAAAAGTATCATATTGATGCTATTAAAGACTATCGTTCACACAAACACAGAATTTATTCAAGGCAACTAACAATCATAGCAAAAAAGCGCTTTCAAGGATCCAAGCTGCACAACTAAAGAACATACTCCTGAAGACGAAGTTGTTTAGTTATTTAGTTGTTGTTGAGTCATGATTTATTGTTCTTTAATTGTAACCTATTTTGCTTTTTAAAAATATATTGTTAGGTTATCAAATCTGAAGAGTTTGTTTAGCTTTAGGGACTAAAGTTTATAGTCTTGAAAGGGGTTAAGGTACTAGAGTTGGTCCTTTTGGTTATTGAGTTTAACCTAAAATTTAGCTAGAATTGAGTTGATTGAAGGGTTGATGTACTAGGGTTTATAGTCCATTTGGTTATTGAGTTATAACCTAAAATCACTCTTTGAAGTTAGTGAAGTTTTGAGATAAATCCTACGAGTGTGCCGTGATTTTCACTCCCTTGAGCAAGAAATTTTTTTACGTGTTATTGTATTATTTAATTGTGAAACTTCACTTTTAGTTTGTGTCTAGAATTCTTAGATTAAAGAACTATGTTCTTTAACACGCTAGAGTGACAAAACTCACACTCTCCTCTTATGTCTTGGTGTATCCTAAAATAACAACTAATATCAAAGCAAGTTCTTTCAAACTAAGGTTTAACCTTGAAAGGATCCGAGATGGTTGCACCTCTAGACACTCAAGAAGAACAATCAACTACAAGACCACCATTGTTCAACAAAAAATACTACGGATTGTGAAAAGAATAAATGCGTATTTTTTTAGAAGAAAAAGATTTAGAACTCTGTGACATTGTTCGGAAAGGTCCTAAGGTTCCCACGACGAAAGGTGACAAGGGGATAGTTACTGGTCCAAAAACTAGTATCACGACCCAAAATCTAACCTTAAGGATCGTGATGACACCTAGTCTTTAAAACTAGATAAGTCGATCACTTACGATAGTTAAACTAACAAGACATGATATTATGAAGCAGAGTTTAATATAAATGCAGAAATAAAGGTGATATAAGCCAATACGATGATAATCACAATAAATCCCAAGACTAGATAGTACACAGTCACGATCTCTAACTGAATACAGAAAAATATCTCAAAAATACAATACTTTTTGGATAGAGAATTGAAAGTATAAATGTAAGAAAAGGACTCCAAGAGACTGCGATAAACTAAGCAACTCTACCTTGAATCCATACAATCAAAGAAGCTCTCATAGCCTGGGTCCGCTACCTCCAACACCTGAATCTGCACAAAATATGTGCAGAAGTATAGTATGAGTACACTAAAATTGGTACCCAGTAAGTATCAAGACTAACCTCGGTGGAGTAGTAATGAGGTTCAAGTCGTTTGATACTCACTAGACAAATAACGTGTGCAATGAATATATCAAAGAAAATTGATAACAAGAATATAATGGAAAACAGTAACAACAACCCCTTTAGAGAATGCGATAACAACTCAGATTAATAAGTCTATCTTTGACCCCAAATTATCAAATAGAGGAAAGGCATGTGACGAAATGTCAAATACAACCATTAACTCAGGTAAGTGCAAAATGTAAGCTTTCAGAAACAATTATGAGAATATAATATCAATCCCATCTCAATACAATCACTACAATAAGAAGATACCTCGAAATATCACATAACATAATTAAAATGTCACCCTTATTACGTCGCATGTGCACATAAAAATGATATGCCACCCTTATTTCGCCACATGCGCATATAGCTACCCTTATTTAACCACATGGGCAGCCCGAGATAATGCCACCCTTATTTCTCCCCACGCACACAACAATAGATAAAATCACACGGCCAAAAACCTCGTACTGATACCCCCAATCAATCGGCTCAACATGTTCACAAGTTCCATGGTACCACAAAAATAATAATGCCAAGTGCCACAATATCACAACAATGGTACCAAAGTTTCATCAAATTATAAGTTCCCAAATTTCAACAATCGTGCTCGAGGACATAACAAATAATCATATAAGCAGAGGGGTGCTCAATATGCAAAGCATGACTATGGCTAAGTCAATAAAATGATCACGATCAAATAGTTATGAAGTGATCACATAGGTTTCACATATAGTTCATTATCACATTAAGTCATATTAATAGCCCACTGTCTATTCCGGTCAAAACCACACATAGTACTCGTATACAGGCTCGCCACATCATGTACACGTCACTTACCACATCATAAATATCAATAATTAGGACTATAATGTAGCGACCCGGTCGGTTGTTTTGAGTATTTTAACCTCGATCCCCTAATTTATGCTTCCTCTATATTATATTATGATTATACAATTTGCCGAGGTGTTTGGTTTTGGTTTTGGGTGAGTTTCGGAGTGAAATGGGACACATAGTCCCTAAGTTAGAGGTTTAGGTTGTAAAAGTTGAATGTAGTTTTGATGGTTCCAATAGGCCCGTATGATAATTTTGGTCTTAGGAGCATGTGCGGATGTTGATTTGGAGGTCCGTATGTCGTTTCAGCGCGAATTGGTGAAAGTTGGAAAATAGAAGATTTTGGAATGTTTGACCGGAAGTTGACTTTATTGATATCTGGGTTGGATCCCGATTTCAAAAGTTAGAATAGGTTCGCAGTGTCATTTATGACTTGTGAGTAAAATTTGGAGTCAATCGGAGTTGTTTGGTATGAATCCGCATTGGTTTCGGAATTTGGAAATTCATAGTTCATAGGCTTGAATTTGGGTTGCGATTCGTAGAATTTGTGTTATTTTATGTGATTTGACTCATCGAGCGTGTTTATATGATATTTTAGGACTTATTTGTATGCTTGGTTGAGGTCTCGAGAGCCTCGGATGTAATTCGAAATATGTTCGGCGCATTTCAGATCATTCAGGAATTGCTGAAGCTCGCGTTTTTCTCAGTTCTGGTTTCCTCTTATGTGATCGCAAAAGAGGGGCCGCGATCATGAAGCTCTGAGACTGGCAAGCGTGAATGTGTTCTATGCGATCGCGAAGCTTGGAAGGTTAGTTCATCGTGAACGCGTGAGTGGTTCCGCGTTCGCAATCAAGGAAAATGAGGCCCGTGCAGGTGGATGCATTGCTCTATGCGGTCGCAAATGTGTGCATGCGATCGCAAAGCTTTGGAAAGTTTCTCCCCGTGTTCGTGACTAGCCTTTTGCATCCGCGTATAAGGTTTTGGGCTGATGAAGATTTTTTTCTTTGCGATCGCGAAGGAAATTCCGCGATCACGAAGTAAATTCCGCGATCGCGATATGTAAATCACTGGGCAACAGACTTAAGTTTAAAAATAGAGGGTTTATTTCATATTTCACATTTTGGACTTAGAGACCTCGATTTGAGGCAAGATTTTGGGGGATTTTTAGAGAGAACATTGGGGTAAGAATTCCTAACTTAATTTTGGTTAATTTACATGAATCCATTTATAATTTCAACTTCTATTTAGGGATTTGAGTTGGAAAACTGGGGGATAAATAGTAGAAGTTCTTTGACTAAGTTTTTGAGTTTTGAAAGGCGAATTGAGGTCGGATTTGAATAATTCTTATATGGTTGGACTCGATATCGAATGGGTGTTAGAATTTTATAATTTTGGTCGGGTACCGAGACGCGGGACCTGGTTGACTTTTTGTGTTAACTTTTTAATTCTTTGCAAGGATTGTAATTTCAATGTTTGAATTAGTTTCCTATAGTTATATTTATAGAATGAAATTATTTTGGCTAGATTCGAGCCGTTCAGAGTTGGATAATCGAGGAAAAGGTCTTCTAGTTGATTGATTTAGCGTGGTTTGAGGTGAGTGACTTGCCTAATATTTTGTGGTGGAATTATCCCTTAGGATTTGGTGTTGTTTGCAATAATTGTGATATGTGAAAGCCGTGTACGCAAGGTGACGAGTGTATACATGGGCTAAATATGGAATTTTCCTATTTTAGTTATGTAGATCCCTTCCATACCTTAATTGCGTTGCCTTAATTTGTTATGGTCACCATGTTAGTCTAATTTCACATGTCTACTTATCTTATCTCTTGCTAATTACTTACATGTTTAGTTAAAGTTCTTGTTTCCTTTATTCTGTATTCATTATTTAACTGTTGAATCCTTTACGTGAAATTTGCTATTCTTGGAATATATTGTTGTTGAAATTAGTATTGAGTTGCAAAGGTCGTGATTCCTATTGAGGCAAGTGTTAAGTTTTGAAATATCATTCAATTGAGTTATTCTTCCGATTGTTATTGTTGAGACTTTGTGTACATTGTGGTTGAGCCGTGGGCTCCTTTTTATGATATTCTGTTATTGTTTGGTTTCTCTGGCAAGTTGTGATATTGGGTACTTGAGGTACGAATCGTGATACATTGTGATATTGATAAGTATGGGGTGGTATAAGATCTGAGTGTTGAAACACATGCGGTGACATAAGGTGGGCTTGATACGTGTGGCTAGTAGGGAAACTACTAGAAGCCATGCAGTGTGATAAGGTGGGCTAAAACGCGGGATGCTATTTTGGAAAAAAAATAATTTTCAAAACTAAATGTAAAGGCCCCCGCGGTGATATAGGGGCCGATTGTGAGTTATTTTAGTGATTTGGGTCTATGAGGTGGTACCTCGGTAGTGGCCCTTATTGATCTTTCTCTATTTGCTATACTTGTCTTGGTTGTCTGTTTCCTTAACATATTAATCCTTTCTTCCTTCCGTTTTGTATTATCTGCCTCGATTCGGTGTAGTTAATTTTTGGTAATCTTCCTATTTGTTTCATTTCCATTGTCATTACCATTGTATCGTTATATCTTTCGCCCTGTTTCTTCTTCTTATTATTCCAGTAGGGCCTTGATCTGACCTCGTCACTACCCTACCGAGGATAGGCTTGGCACTTACTGGGTACCGTTGTGGTGTAGTCATACTACGCTTCTGCACATCTTTCTATGCAGATCCAGGTACATCTTATCAGTCCCGACACTAGTGAGCTGAGTTGTATTTGGAGACTTCAAGGTACACCTGCCAGTGTCCGCAGGCCTCAGAATCCCCTTCTATCCCTTTTTATAGTTTTCCTTCTTTACTAGATACAGTTGTATTTGAATGATTTGGCATTGTCTTAGAGCTTGTGACTTGTATTACCCCGGGTTTTGGGCTATTGTATGCACATCGAGCTGAGGAGATTTCCCTTTTTATATATGCTGTTGAGTTTTGAGATTTCAAATTATTATTTCATTCACTTCCGCATGTTTTGTTAGACTTACCTAGTCTTAGAGACTAGGTGTCGTTACGACATCCTACGGAGAGAATTTAGGGTCATGACAAGTTGGTATCAGATCTCTAGGTTTATAGGTGTTATGAGTCACAAGCAAGTTTAGTAGAGTTTCGCGGATCGGTACGGAGACGTCTGTACTTGTCTTGGGGAGGATATGGAACTATTAGGAAAAGCTTTAATTCTTTGATTTCTTATCGTGCGAAATTGTTGACTTCGGTATTCTAAATTTCTGTCTTTCTATTCTCTCACAGATGGTGAGGACACGTACAACTGGATCGGATGACCAGATACCCGCGCCCCCTAATAAAGCCGTGAAAGGCCGGGGCCGGGTAGAGGCCGAGGACGTCTATGTGGTGCGGCCATAGCACCTGCACGAGCTGCTACAGGGGAGCCACCAGTAGCTCCAGTTGGAGAGCAGGCACCTGAGACACCTGTTACTGCCCAGCACTTCAGGAGACCCTCGCCCAATTTCTGAGCATGTTTGGCACTCTGGATCAAGAAAGGTTAATCCCACTTGCTCTTGCCATATCTCAGGCCAGGGGAGGAGCACAAACTCCCACCGCCCATATCCCAGAGCAACGGGTCTTGGTTGACCAGGTCCCAAAGGTCATACCAGTACAGTCGGTCGCCCCAGTTCAGCCCGAGGTTAGGGCAACATCTTCTGAGGGGAAGCAGCTCAGGCTCGAGAGGTGCAAGAAGTACCACCCTCCTACTTTCAGCAGTTTGGCATCAGAGGATGCCCAAGGTTTTCTTGAGGAGTGCCACCATATCCTCCATACTATGGGTATTATGGAGTCTAGTGGGGTTGATTTCACTACGTTCCAACTTAAGGGAGCATCTTATCAGTGTTGGCGAGAGTATGAGTTGGGTAGTCCAACCGAGGCAGCTTTACTCACCTGGGCTCAGTTCTCAGATATGTTCTTGAGGGAGTTTGTTCCCCAGAGTCTCAGGGATGCATGGCGCGCAGAGTTTGAATAGTTGTGCCGGGGTTCTATGACCGTATCGGAGTATGCAGTCCGATTCAGTGATTTATCCAGGCATGCACCAGCCTTGGTTGCTACTGTTAGAGAGCGAGTATGTCGATTTATTGAGGGGCTCAACCCTTGTATCAGATTCAGCATGGCCCGAGAGTTGGAGATAGACATCCCATACCAGCAGGTAGTGGAGATCGCTAGGATATTGGACGATATATGGGCCCGGAAGAGGAAGGCCAAGAGGCCTCGAGATTCTGGCACATACAGTGATGCCCGTGCCCCAGTTGCAGCCCGTTATGGTAGGGGCTATATGAGCCGCCCTATTCATTCATCACTCCCAGATTCCAGCGGTATTTTGGCCACTCCTAGTCCCCAGGTTCCCCATTATGCACCACTATTGTCTAGTGCACCTCCTGCATGGGGTGCTTTCAGCGGTCAGTCCAGCCGATCAGGCCCGAGCCAGTCACAGCAGCCACTTCCTCCGAGAGCTTGTTTTAAGTGTGGTGACACTCGTCACATGGTGAGGGATTGCCCGACTCAAGAAGGGTTCATCTCCACCGATTACTCAGGCTCTGTGTATTTCACCGGGTCCTTAGGTCATGGTTACCACACCGGTTGCCACTCTACCTACACAACCAGCTAGAGGTGGGGGTTGGGCAGGTAGAGGTCACCCTATAGGGGGAGGCCTGACCAGATATTATGCTCTTCCTGCTAGGACGGAGGCAGTTACATCCGACTCAGTTATCACATGTATTGTTTCAGCTTTTCATAGAGATGCATCGGTCTTATTTAACTCAGGCTCCACTTATTCCTATATATTATCTTACTTTGCTCCATGATTCTTTGAGTTTTCCTATCTATGTGTCCACGCTTGTGGGAGATTCCCTTGTTGTTGACCGTGTGTATCAGTCTTGTTTAGTTGTTCTTAGTGGTTTTGAGAGCAGAGCCGACCTATTATTGCTCAGTATGGTAGATTTTGATGTTATTTTGAGCATGGACAAGTTGTCGCCCTATCATGCTATTCTTGACTGTCACGCCGAGACTATGTCGCTGGCTATGTAAGGTTTACCACGGTTAGAGTGGAGAGGTACTTTAGATTATGTTCCTAGCAGGGTTATATCATTTCTAAAGGCTCAGTTGATGGTTGAGAAGGGATGTGATGCGTATCTAGCATATGTGAGAGGTATTAGTGTTGATACTCCTACCGTTGAGTTAGTTTCGGTAGTGAGGGATTATCCATATATATTCTCGGTGGATCTTCTAGGCATGCCGCCCGACATGGATATCGATTTTGGTATTGATTTATTACCGGACACTCATTCCATTTCTATTCTACCATATCGTATGGCCCTACCATAGTTAAAAGAGTTAAAGAAGTAGTTGTAGGAATTGCTTGATAAGGGTTTCATTCATCCCATTGTATCACCTTGGGGTGCTCCGGTCTTGTTTGTAATGAAAAATGATGGTTCTATGCGCATGTGCATTGATTATCACTAGTTGAACAAGGTAACAGTGAAGAACAAGTATCTATTGCCATGCATTGATGACCTATTTGATCATCTACAGGGTGCCAGAGTGTTCTCCAAGATTGACTTGCATTCAAGCTATCATCAGTTGAAGATTCAGGAGCCAGATATTTTGAAGACTGCCTTCAGGATACGGTATGGACATTACGAGTTCCTTGTGATGTCTTTAGGGCTGACCAACACTCCAGCAACATTCATGCACTTGATGAACAATATAGCACTATCTTGACTCATTATTCATTGTATTTATTGACGACATTCTGGTGTACTCCCGAAGCCGGGAAGATCATGAGCAGCACCTGAGGACCGTGCTTCAGACCTTGAGAGAAAAGAAGTTATATGCAATATTTTCAAAGTGTAAGTTCTGGCTTGATTCAGTGGCATTTATTTGGGTCATGTAGATAGATCCGAAGAAGATTGAAGCAGTGCAGAGTTGGACCATACCGTATTTAGCTACTGAGATCCGGAGTTTTCTTAGTTTGGCAGGGTATTACCGTCGATTCATAGATGGTTTCTCATCTATTGTTGTACCTATGACCAGATTGAACCAGAAGGGTGCTCCGTTCAGGTGGACCGAGGAGTGTGATGAGAGATTTCAAAAGCTCAAGACTGCTTTAACTACAGCCCTTGTGTTGGTGTTGCCTTCGGGTTCAGGGTCTTATATTGTGTATTGTGATACGTCGCATATTGATCTCAGCGCGATGTTGATGTAGGACGGTAGGGTGATCACCTATGCATCTAGATAGCTGAAGGTGCATGAGAAGAACTATCCTGTCCACGACCTTGAGTTAGAAGCTATTGTTCATGCCTTGAAGATCTGGTGGCACTATTTGTACAGCGTCCCTTGTGAGGTCTATACCGACCACCGGAGTCTACAACATCTGTTCAAATAGAAGGATCTTAACTTGCGGCAGCAGAGGTGGTTAGAGTTGCTTAAGGACTATGATATCACCATTCTATATCATCCGGAAAGGCCAATATGGTGGCTGATGCCTTGAGTCACAAGACGGAGAGCTTGGGCAGTTTAGCAAATCTATCGGTAGCAAAGAGGCCATTAGCCTTGGATGTTCAGGCCTTGGCCAACCAGTTTGTTAGATTGGATGTTTTGGAGCCGAGCTATGTTTTGGCTTGTGTGGTTTCTCGATCTTCTCTTTATGATTGTATCAGAGAGCGTCAGTATGATGACCCCCATCTGCTTGTCCTCAAGGACACGGTTCAACACGGCGATGCTAAGGAGGTCACTATTGGAGATGACGGTGTATTACGGATGCAGGCAGGCTATGTGTGCCTAATGTAGATGGCTTGTGTGAGTTGATTCTCCAAGAGGCTTATAGTTCGTGGTACTCCATTCATCCGGGTGCCACCACGATGTATCAGAACTTGAGGCAACACTATTAGTGGAGGCGGATGAAGAAGGACATAGTGGAATATGTAGCTCGGTGCCTAAACTGTCAGCAGGTGAAGTATGAGCATCAGTAGCCAGGTGGATTGCTTAAGAGGCTAGAGATTCCAGAGTGGAAGTGGGAGCGGATTACTATGGATTTTGTTGTTGGGCTCCCACAGACTCGGAGGAAGTTCGATGCAGTATGGGTAATTATGGATAGATTGACCAATTCAGCTCATTTCATTCCAGTGGTGACTACTTATTCTTCAGAGCAGTTGGCTCAGGTCTATATTTGCGAGATTGTCAGGCTTCATGGTGTGCTGGTATCTATCATCTCTAACCGGGGTTCGCTGTTACATCGCATTTCTGGAGGGCCATACATCATGAGTTAGGAACGAGGGTGGAGTTGAATATATTCTCCCTCAGACGGACGAACAGTTCGAGCGCACTATTCATATATTGGAGGATATGCTTTGTGCGTGTGTGATGGAGTTTGGGGGTTCTTTGGATCAGTTCTTGCCGCTTGCGGAGTTTGCCTACAACAACATCTATCAGTCGAGCATTTAGATGTCCCTGTATGAGGCTTTGTATGGGAGGCAGTGTCAGTCTCTGGTGGGTTGGTTTGAGCCGGGTGAAGCTAGGCTATTGGGCACAGACTTGGTTCAGGATGCTCTGGAAAAAGTTAAATTGATTCAAGATCGGCTTCGTACAACCCAATCTAGACAGAAGAGTTATGCGAATCGGAAGGTTCGCGATGTTGCATTCATGGTTGGGGAGTGTGTCTTGCTATGGGTTTGGCCCATGAAGGGTGTTATGAGGTTCAGGAAGAAGGGCAAGCTGAGCCCTAGGTATATCAGACCATTTGAGATACTTGAGAGGATTCGAGAGGTGGACTACAGGCTTGCACTACCACCCAGTCTAGTTGTAGTTCATCCAGTATTCCATGTTTCTATGCTCCGAAATTATCACGGCGATCTATCTCATGTGTTGGATTTCAATTCAGTCTAGTTGGACAAGGATTTGTCTTATGTTGAGGAGCCGGTGGCCATTTTGGACAGGCAGGTTCGAAAGTTGAGGTCGAAGAACATTGCTTCAGTAAAGGTTCAGTGGAGGGGTCAGCTAGTCGAGGAGGCGACTTAGGACACCGAGCATGATATGCGTCGCCATTATCCTCATCTTTTCACTACTTCAGGTATGCCTACATACTCATTCGATGACGAACATTTGTTTTAAGAGGGGAAGGATATAATGACACGGCTGGTCGTTTTGAGTATTTTAACCCCGATAACCTAATTTATGCTTCCTCTATGTTATATTGTGGTTATGTAACTTGCCGGGGTGTTTGGTTTTGGTTTCGGGTGAGTTTCAGAGTGAAATGGGACACATAGTCCCTAAGTTGGAGGTTTAGGTTGTAAACGTTAACCGTAGTTTGACTTGTGTGAAGATGTGTTGCTCCCAAACGCACACGCAAGTATACGTGCTCGACAAGTAATATAGGATTATAAGTCCAGATATCGTACCCGCAAGGACTTGTAATTAACTATCAACTAAATTAAACTAAGACAATTAATCTATTCAAGCGAGATTTCTAAAGATTTTTAACTACAACTAATCTAGAGTAGAAAACTAACAGATTAAATGAAATAATTTGGCGAATATTAGAGACGAATTCAATGAGAGATGATATTCTAGATCTATGGGTTAGATAACAATCCCATGAGTTTTCTACCTAAATTGTCTAATTAATTTATCTAGTTTATTGATTGACAGGGTTAATATTACTCGTAACCTTCTCCCGAAGTATCATTCGCCTATTCAAGCTAACCTAACGCCTATATTCCTATGGAATTAGGATTAACAAGAATTCATTTATTATTCCCGTATAGTAACTAAGCAAGGCGATTAGGTATATCTCTATCCTAACCGCAAATCCGTTCCCGATGCTCGAGTTCAAGATCTTGATCTATTCAATCTTATATGCAATCTAAAATTCCCTCTCCCAAGTTCAATCCTAGATTCATAGATAGTATTCAATTGGTGATCAATCAATCAAATAATTAAGCGCAAGATTGAATAAATAAACTAATATGATAAAATAATAAGAACAATTCAACTTCAAACTAAAACATTCATGTAGCACCCAAAACACTATAACTAAGAAACTATGAAATTAAAGGAAGAGAAGAGAAGAAAAACTAGTTAGAAGCCTCCTCCAAGCGTGGTGTGTGTTCCTCTACCTGAATTCTCCTTCAAAGTATGTTAGATATCCTCCAAGTTAGGTTTAGACTTGCTTTTATACGAGTTGGGGGGGGGGGGGTCTTGGGCCGAATAACCTTGTCCCGGGTGAAGTAGGAGATGTTTCCCGTCACCAGCACCCAGGGTAGCATGGGGCGCTATGAAAATAAATATTCTGGAAATTGGGCCACAGTTTTCTCCTTTTTGGATATAACCTCACACCTTTCTCCCCTTTATTGCCTCCAGGTGATTTCTAAATATAAAAACACCACAAATAAGAATAAATCAATATATTTCACATCCGAAATCCATGAAACACTAGTAAAATATAAGGCGATATACATATAAATATATATATACTTTAATCTAAATATCATGATGACTCTGTAATGGAGTTTTGACAATTTCAATAGCTCCGTATGGTGATTTTGGTCTTAGGAGCATGTCCGGATGTTGATTTGGAGTTCCGTAGGTCGTTTCGGCGCGAATTGGCGAAAGTTGGAAAATGAAAGCTTTTGGAAAGTTTGACCAGGAGTTGAATTTATCGATATCGGGGTCAGATCACGATTTTGGAAGTTGGAATAGGTCTGTAATGTCATTTATAACTTATGTGTAAAATTTGGAGTCAATCGGAGTTGTTTTGGTATGAATCGGTATTGGTTTCGAAATTTGAAAGTTCATAGTTTATAGGATTGAATTTGGGTTGCGATTCGTAGAATTTGTGTTATTTTGGACACCATCATGATTGATGTGATCGGGAAGCTTGGAAGGTCAGTGAATCGCGAATGCGTGAGTGGTGTCACGTTCGCAATGAAGGAAAAGGATGCATGGGCAGGTGGATGCATTGCTTTATGCGGTTGCAAATGTGTGCACGCGATCGCAAAGCTTTCGAAAGTTTCCGACCACGTTCGCGACCAGCCTTCTACGTTCGCGTATAAGGTTTTGGGCTGATGAAGATTTTTATCTTCACGATCGCGAAGGAAATTCTGCGATCGCGATGTGTAAATCACTGTGCAGCAGGCTTAAGTTTCAAAATCGAGGGTTTATTTTATATTTCACATTTTGCACTTAGAGAGCTCGGTTTGAGGTAAAATTTCGGGGGATTTTTAGAGAATATATTGGGGCAAGAATTCCTAATTCTATTTTGGTTAATTTACATGAAATCCATTGATAATTTCATCATCTAATTATGGATTTGAGTTAGAAAATTGGGGGAAAATGGTAGAATTTCTTAGACTAAGTTTTTGAATTTTCAAAGGTGAATTGAGGTCGGATTTGAATAATTCTTGTATGGTTGGACTCGATATCGAATGGGTGTTCGGATTTTATAATTTTGGTCGGGTTCCGAGACATGGTCCCGGGTTGAATTTTTGGGTCGACTTTTTAATTCTTTGCAAGGATTGTAATTTCATTGTTTGAATTAGTTTCCTATAGTTATATTTATTGAATGAAATTATTTTGGTTAGATTCGAGCCGTTCGGAGCTGGTTAATCGAGGGAAAGGCCTTCTAGTTGATTGATTTAGCGTGGTTTGATGTAAGTGACTTGCCTAACCTTAAGTGGGGAAATTACCTCTTAGGATTTGGTGTTGTTTGCGATAATTGTGATATGTGAAAGTCGTGTATGCAAGGTGACGAGTGTGTACACATGCTAAATGTGGAATGTTTTGGTTTTAGTTATGTAGATCCCTTCCATGTCTTAATTGAGTTACCCTAATTTGTTATGGTCATCATGTTAGTCTAATTTCACATGTCTACTTGTCTTATCTCTTACTTGCTAATTGCTTACATGTTTAGTTGAAGTTCTTGTTTCCGTTATTCCATATTTATTATCTAACTGTTGAATCCTTTATGTGAAAACTATTCTTAGAATATCTTGTTGTTGAAATTAGTATTGAGTTGCAAAGGTCGTGATTTCTATTGAGGCATATTTTAAGTTATGAAATACTATTCAATTGAGTTATTCTTCTAGTTGTTATTCTTGAGACTTTGTGTACATTGTGGTTGAGCTGTGGGCTCCTTATTGTGAAATTATGTTATTATTTGGTTTCTCTGGCAAGTTGTGATATTGGGCACTTGAGGTGCAAATTGTGATACACTGTGATATTGATACACATGCGGTGGTATAAGGTCTGGGTGTTGAAATGCATGTGGTGAGATAAGGTGGGCTTGATACGTGTGGCTAGTAGGGAAACTACTAGAAGCCATGCGATGTGATAAGGTGGGCTAAAACGCAGGATGCTATTTCGGAAAAATAATAATTTTTAAAACTAAATATAAAGGCTCCTGCAGTAATATAAGGACAAATTATGAGTTATTTTTGTGATTTGGGACTATGAGGCGGTACCTCGGTAGTGGCCCTTATTGTTCTTTCTCGATTTGTTGTACTTGTCTTGGTTGTCTGTTTCCTTAACATGTTAATCCTTTCTTCCTTCCGTGCTGTATTATCTGCCTTGATTTTGTGTGGTTAATTTTTGGTTATCTCCTTATTTGTTTCATTGTCATTACCATTGTATCATTATATCTTTCGCCTTGTTTCTTATTATTATTCCAGTAGGGCCTTGACCTAACCTCATCACTACCTTACCGAGGTTAGGCTTGGCACTTATTGTATACCGTTATGGTGTACTCATACTATGCTTATGTACATCTTTCTGTGCAGATCCAGATACATCTTATCAGTCCCGACACTAGTGAGATGAGTTGCATTTGAAGGCTTCAAGGTACACCTGCCCGCATCCGCATGCCTCGGAGTCCCTTTCTATCCCTTTTTATACTTTTCCTTCTTTACTAGATACAATTGTATAGGAATGATCTCGCATTGTCTTAGAGCTTGTGACTTGTATTACGTCGGGTTTTGGGCTATTGTATGCACATCGAGCTGTGGAGATTTCCCTTTTTATATATGCTGTTGAGTTTTGAGATTTCAAATTATTGTTTCATTCACTTCCGCATGTTTTATTAGGCTTACGTAGTCTTAGAGACTAGATGCCATTACGACATCCTACAGAGGAAATTTAGGGTCGTGACATATAACATAAGGGGTATTTCCCCCACACAAGATTAGAGAAGATATTTACCTCAAAGAAGCTAAATCAATACTCTAAGAAGCCCTTTCCGCATGAAATAACCTCCGGACAGCTCGAATCTAGCCAAAATAACTAAATATCATAAATAAAAGCCATAGAAAACGATTTCGAATAATAAATCTTCGATTTTTAACTACAATAAATAAGTCAACTTAAAAAGTCAAGCTCAAAACCCACACACTAGAATCTGATAAAACTTACAAATTCAGAATATCCATTCCGATACGAATCTAACTATACCAATTTAATCCAATTCGGACCTCAAATCGGCCTTCAAATCATCAATTTATGATTTAGAAAAATTTTTACTAAAATTCTCAATTTCTTCAATTCAATTCATCAATCAATCAATAAATTCAAGATTCGAATGATGAATATAAATAAATCCGAGTCAAAAATACTTACCCCAATCCAACTAAAGAAAATCCCCTCCAAAAATTCTCAAAACCGACCTCCAAAACCTTGTGAGAAAAAGTAACTAAATTCTGAAACATGTAAAAAGATAGCAGTTGTCCCAACGCGAGTCAGAACCTAGGTGATCCCAAAACTCACGTTTGATAATCCCAATATGATCCTTGTAAGATTACACCCAAGATAGCCTTTTGAATCACCCAATTTGGCCTTAAAATGAGGGGGATATGATGTTTTGAAGTTTTAGAGGAAGTATGAAAATTTCAGCGACATAAATGGTATTTTCGTAATTATCTACACCAGAAAAAAAACCAGCAATAGGAAAATCTTCGTTTTAGAACCCCAAAACTCATTCGGAACCTCCCGGACACAAACCATATATGCATTTCAATCATAAAACACGCTACGAACCTGCTCGCACACTCAAAACGCCGAAAAAAGGTTATCTGGCCTAATATTAATCATGGTCAAACTCCAAATCCTTAACTAGTTTCTCAACCAATGATCCAAAATACACCCGAGTCTCTCGGGACCCCATCCAATCATACCAACAGGTACAAATACATTATTCAAACTTATCCAAATCCTCAAAACACCAACGGGAATATCACACTAAAGAATCGAGGCTCAAACCGAATAGAATTTCTCTTAAGTTGTTAAACCTTCATTCTTTCATAAGAGTGTCCGAATCACACTTAAACACTTCAGATTACTTCCAAACTTTGAACACAAGTTCAATTCAAATATATAGATCTATCCAAAGTCTTGGAACACCAATTGGAGTCCAATAACATCAAAGTCAACTCTTGATCAAACTTATGAACTCTTAAGTTTTTCAAATTGCCAAATTTTGACAAATAGTGTCGAATTCTTCTAGGAACCTCCGAAACCAAATCCAAACATACGTACAAGTCCAAAATCATCATACAAACCTATCAGAACAATCAAAACCCGATTCCGAGTTCGTTTATCCAAAAGTCAAACCTTGGTCAACCTTTCTAACTTAAAACTTCCAAATCAAGAGTCATTCTTCCAAATTAATCCCGAACCACTTGAAAACTAAAAAGGACCATAAACTCAAGTTATAATACGTCATATGAAGCTACTCAAAGTCTCAAACCACATAATGGAGCGCCAAAGCTCAAAATGACCGGTCGGGTCGTTACATGCTCCCCAACTTAAACATACGTTCGTCCTCGAATGTGCCAAGAGTCGTTCCAAAGCCATCAAATCACTGTTTAAACTTGACATACACATACCCATGAGTAATCCCACATCACCTCAACCTATATAAGCCCGTCAACACAACCTAACTGAAGATTCTTTCTTCAACCTTAATATACCAACCATAGACTCAAATTCCAACATTTGAAATTTCTAATACAATCTGATTCTCGCATATACATATTATATCAATCTCAACAAGATACAACAAATCATAAATATATTCCCGAGATATACCCACGCGGCGTAACCCATCGCTCATATGTCTATAGCAATATCTCTGACCATAATAGCTGCCCATTACCAAGCCGATACTAGTAACATACCTCATATCAAATATAACCTTGTTCCAAACCTTCACAACACTGCTAATGATTTAAGAAACATGTAGAAACTCATAACCACTCACTCAGTAGAAGCTATTCGACCGACAAGACATACCAAATGCCACCTAGTCACATACGATGTAATTCGTACCCAACAAGCAACAACTTGAATATAGTTGGAGATGGAAAGAGAACCAAATGAGAGAACCACTCAACAAGTCCAACAAATACCACCACAAAGCATAATGCTACAAACCCATCTTACAAGGAAGAATCAAGGCACACAAAGTAAGCACGAATAATAATATTTTATCATAACTATGTTGCGGCACGTAGCCCGATCCAAACATACCGATCCACTTGGAATACCTATCTAGCCATAACACTCATAATAAACAACCACATACGTATCAACAGTAAATGCGCGAAGTGCATAACCATAACCATGGAGAAACATATAGCACAATATACCACAGAAAGGAAAACATGACTAAGGCGCAATAAATAATATAAAATCCCAGGAGCCATCTCGCTCGAGTCTGGATGCAAAACCCAAACATAACATATCATGTGTGTGAATAGTCAAGTAGTCTCACAACCCATCGTAGCATGAGGGCGTAGTACATGGAACATATCAGGACATGAATAAGGTCAACTCTAGCCACTGAAACACCCCCATCAGTAGTTGTGCTTAGTAAACAAACCCGATCCGATGCATAATACATATTCTCACTAGACCTATCAGTGGCCTCCAAATCAATTACGATTTTCCCGAAATAGGTAGACAACCTCCGAAGAGTCTACAATAACCTATTCATAGCACATACAATCAGCCGTCAACCTCTTAACATACCTTCCACTTGACCCCATCCAGGAGAGAAACCACAACATGCAACATATTCCTCATGTCGGTAGAAGACATCCGCTCCAAGTCGTGGTCGACCCTATCAAGAACTCTTCGAAATCGGTCCGCACATAATCAAGCCATCAGAACTGAATCCCCCTAACTCAACCAAGTCATACAAGCTGCTAAACCAAAGAGTATTACCACAAAATACCGGTAAAGCCTCACCACACCAAAGAAATCAATCGCATTTATTACTATGCTGACCTAAACCACCACCAAGTTGACCCATTTCTTTGAATTCTCCTCAACTGGACTTCGAGTTAACACTTCTCATTTCCAGTACACTAAAATCCTAAACCAAAGCTCACCACAGGAGATCCTAGCATGCACCACGTCATCAGAAAGCCCATAGACCATTGTGTTCCCTTTGAAGCACCCAACGATGCCGCAACCGAGATACCCACTCTAAAGAGACCTTTTGTGACTATGAACCTATTTCTTTAACTTATCTGATACTGAAATGTAGAATCACTAATGATATAGGAATACCGCAAGTCTTAGTACCATCTAATGCAAATCTCAGATCTTAGCTATGTATAAATTTGAGAAATCCACAAATACCACATACAAACCTTGAACTCATTAGAACCTTCTCGAGAGTCATCCACTCTGCTCAAATCCCCTAATGCACTACCAATACGAGCCGAACGATTGACACTCCATTAGCAAATAAACATCTCAAGAAGTAAACCCCATCTTTAAGAACCTTAGTTAATCCCTACTCCATGCACACTATATCTACCTCGAATGACAACCCGAATCATTCCAAGATTTTCATATACCCATAAAATGTAATACATCATGCATCTAGAAATTTTCTTACTCGAGTTATCCTTGAAACCAAACACTTCAAGTCATAACCGATCCACAATTATGTCTCAGACCAAAACTGATATAACACATGACCATGCAATCTGATTTTCGATAGTAGACTCCCCCACTTGGCTCGAATCCATAGAACATAACACCCGACAACCCACAATACCTTATTCCATCACTACCATAATACCGCACTGTAATTCAACTGAATCTTTCAAACGCTCATGTGGCTCTAATCATAAAATACCTCAAATCACCTGATAAGCGCATATTCATCCTCGTGATAGTCGTGCAACCTTCCTTAAGCGATCCTAACTCAATATGCAGCCCATATGCATCCCACTAGTAGAAATAAAACTCTTCACAGAAATCTCATAGGGATCACACAGCCTCCAAACATCCCGCAAGAGATAACCCACCTGCTTAGCCTCAAACTGGCATCTCTCTATGCCCTATCATGGTCATAACCACAAAACAATCATTTAATTTTCCCGAGTCTAAACTCGTCAACAAGACATAAGAACCTATTTCATTCCACAAATGAACAACATGAAAGATTCCCTTAACACGCTCATAACTCAAGACTATACAACATATCAAGACAGAAATTAATCATTCATAATCTTTCGCATCCCAAGAAAAACATTTCCTCGTCATATCCAGACCATCTAAACACACTCCGAAGTCATATCATGCTCATAGTATAGCTATCCAACCACTCATTGAGCCATCAATCTCACTCTTAGGGCACTACTGGACATATGAGTCTCAAAGTACATACTCACGCAACTGAAACCACCGAGTCCAAACTGCAATCTAAAACTGACTTCAAGTCCTCCAGACTGGCCTCTCTCCACAACACGGAGAACACATCTCACACATCATCCATGATATCAAAAGTCATCGATGTACAGTCGATACAAAATGCGCAACATAATGTACGAGTGGATGGAAGGAACTCAAAAAGATACGCTTCAAGCTGAATCAATGGCGTGTGATAAAGAAGGAAATATGGGAAGTTTCCTACATGCCTTGTAGCCTCTCGAAGATAGGCATGGACGTCATTATACTAATTCGCAAGACTCTACTAGACACTTGCTCATGACTCGTAGAACCTATAAACCTAGAGCTCTAATATCAACTTGTCACGATCCAAAATCCCACCTTAAGGATCGTGATGACACCTAGTCTCTAAAACTAGGTAAGCCGATCACTTATGATAGTTAGACTAATAAGACATGATATTATGAAGTAGAGTTTATTATAAATATAAAAATAAAGGTGGTACAAGCCAACACGATGATAATCACAATAAATCCCCAAGACTAGGTAGTACAGAGTTATGAGTTCTAACTGAATACATGAAAATATCTCAAAAATACAATATTGCTCGGATAAAGAATTGATAGTATAAATATGGGGAAAGGAGTCCAAGGTAATGCGACGAACTAAGAAGCTCTACCTTGAATCCTTACGATCAAAGAAGCTCTCACATCCTAGGTCCGCTACCTCCAACACCTATATCTATACAAAACATATGCAGAAGTGTAGTATGAGTCTACCATAATCGGTACCCACTAAGTATCAAGACTAACCTCGGTGGAGTAGTGATGAGGTTCAAGTCGTTTGATACTTACTAGACAAATAACTTGTGCAATGAATATATCAAAGAAAACTAATAACAAGAATATAATGGTAAACAGTAACAACAACCTCTTTAGAGCATGCGATAATACTCAAAATAATAAGCCCATCTTTGATCCCAAAACATCAAATAGAGGTAAGGCATGTGATGAAATGTCAAATATGTGAGAATAAAATATTGTAATGGCCCGACCAGTCATTTTGGGTATTTGAGCCAAGAATTTCCCCTTTTGAAGCTTCCCATATGCGTATTTATAGTTTTATGACTTGCGGGGATGGTTAGTTTCGTTTTGAGGAAGTTTGGAATGATTTGGACCCTTTAGTTCTTGGTTTAGAAGCTTAAGTCAGAAATGTTAACCAAGGTTTGACTTTTGTAAAAAAGACCCCGGAATGATATTTTGATGGCTCTGATAGGTTCATATCATGATTTTTGATTTAGGCGTACATCTGGGTGTGAATTTGGAGGTCCATAGGTTATTTTTGCTTGAAGTGGCGAAAGTTAAAAAGTTGAGACTTTGGAAGGCTGATAGGTTTGATCGAGGGTTGACTTTATTGATATCGGGCTCAGATTGTGATTCTGGGAGTTGGTATAGGTATGTTGTATCATTTGGGACATGCATACAAAATTTGAGGTCCTTCGGAGTTGTTTTGGCTTTTTCGGCGCAAGTTTTGAATTTGGAAATATTCATTAGTTTATTTGGCTTGAATTGAGGTATGATTCATAGTTTTGATGTTGTTTGGTGTGATTTAAGGACTCGAGTAGGTTCGCGTTATATTTTGGGATAAGTTGGTATGTTTAGACGGGGTCTCGGGGGCCTCGGGTGTGTTTCGGGTTTAGTTCGAATTAATTGCGAACTTGGAGAATTGCTGAAAGTCTGCTGAGATCTAGTGTTTTCGCACCTGCATTTTTTGGACCATAGGTGTGGCACCATAGAAGTGGCTGTTGGCCGTAGATGCGATTTTTGGCAAGGGAAGCTGGTCCGCATGTGCGGACATTGAAGCATTGATGCACAATCGCAGTAGCTAATGTTAGCTAATTGAGCAGGGAACGCAGGTGTGGTTCTTTGTCCACAGAAACAGAAGCACATGTGTGCATTTTGGTCAGGAGAAGCGGAATTTCTGGTCTTAAGTGAAGGCCATATCTGCGATGCATTTTCCACAGATGCGACTGCTAGGCCGTAGAAGCGAAAAGACTGGGCAGAATATAACTTGGTAGAGGGTTTTATTTCATTTATCACACTTTGAATTAGAAATCTCTGAGTGATTTTGGAGGAGATTTTCACGATTTGGTTTGGGGTAAGTGTTTTTGACTCTGATTTGTTATTATTTTATGATTCCAACCTCGATTTTAATGTTTGATTAGTGATTTGAATTGAAACAATTGGGGATTTTGGTAAAACTATTTCTAAAACATAAATTTATGATTTGAAGGCTGATTTGAGGTCGGAATTGGATAATTTTATATGGTTGGACTCGTATTGGAATGAGTATTTGGAATTTGTGAGTTTGATCGGGTTCCGAGATGCGGGTCTGAAGTTGACTTTTAATTTTCATAAAAGATCGAATCTTTATTATCCAAAATTACTTTT
Organism: Nicotiana tomentosiformis; assembly: GCF_000390325.3. NCBI lineage: Eukaryota > Viridiplantae > Streptophyta > Magnoliopsida > Solanales > Solanaceae > Nicotiana > Nicotiana tomentosiformis. The sequence continues at coordinate 37,744,688 of NC_090820.1, read as the reverse complement.
TATGCTTTTTATTTATGATATTAAGTTATTTTGGCTAGATTTGAGCCACTCGGAGTTGGATTTGCGGGGAAAGGGCTTGGTAGTGGATTGATTTAGCTTGTTTGAGGTAAGTATCTTGCCTAACTTTGTGTGGGGGAACTAGCCCTTAGGATTTGGTTTGATTGTGCTATTTAAATTATGTGAAAGACGTGTACATGAGGTGACGAGTATGTGCACGGGCTTATATGTAAAAATTGACCGGTTTAGACTCTTAGGTTACTTATGAGCATCTAATTGAAGTTGTTATAATTCATTCTATCTTTCATTGTCAAATTTATTTTTACATGCTTTAATTGAAATTGTTATTACATGTTCTATTTTTTATTGTGAAGGTTACTCTTATATGCATTTATTTGTTGTTGTATTTCATGCTATCTCTTTTATTGTTGAGCTTGTGTTACCCATTTGAATTTGAAGTTTCCATTTCATAAAAATACCTTCATTGTTGAGTTTATTGAAGTTGTAGTTATTGAAAGCTATTAATACGTTTGTGGTTGAAGTTATTGATTATTGGAATATCTTTTCTTGTTGAGTCATTTTCTATTTATTTTGTTGTTATTGGGATTCTTGTACACATTGTGGTTAAGACTTAGGCTATGTGTTGTGGTGACATTGGTATTGTTGATTTTGGCAATATTGTGGCATATGGGCACGTGTAGCGTGAGTTGATTATTGTGTTGTGATATTGATGCGCATGCGGTGGTATAAGGGTGGTGTATGATGCACAAGCGAGATAAGGCGGGATTTATGTGCGTGTTACTAGTAAGGGAATTACTTGAAGCCACGAGGCAAGATAAGGGGGATAAAGCATGTGAAGCTATTTCAGAAAAAATATTTTTTTTTAAAAATAATGCAAGGCTCACGCGGCGATATAAGGAAGATTGTGGTGTGACTTGTGAAATATGAATATGAGGCATGGTACCTCGGTGTGATACTTTTTTTACATTCTATGTTGGAAAGGCTTATTGATTTTAATGGTTATTATTTGTTTCCTTACCTCATTTCATTTGTATTTTGATTGTAATTGGTTACTTGTTGTCCTTATCATTTGTACACTCTTTGTTGTCATTTGTTGCTTTTAATTCCGTTGTTAGCCTTGTATTGATAAATTGCTTTATTGTCATTTATTTTCTTTACTTCCCTGTTGTTAGATTATATTAATATTCTGCTTAGGTTTTCCATGTCTAGTAGGTATCTTGACCTGACCTCGTCACTACTCTACCGAGGTTAGGCTTGATACTTATTGGGTATTGTTATGGTGTACTCATGCTACGCTTCTGTACATTCTTTTGTGTAGATCTAGGTAATTCTGCCTGTGCCGGATACTAGTGAGTTGATTCAGTCGTATCAGAGACTTCAAGATATACTTGCTTGATGCTCGCAAGACTCGGAGTCACCTTTTGATATTGTCATTACTACTATTTATCTTCCTATCAAAACAATATTATATTTAGGGATTTCTAGTGTACTTCATTAGAGCTTGTGACTATGTACCACCGGTTTGGGGATTATATGACTGTTGTTCGGCTTTTGTTTTATTATGTCATATATCATTTTACTTAAGGGCTTAGTCATTTATTTCTGCTAAATTCTCAATGTATGATAGGCTTACCTAGTCATAGAGACTAGGTGCCATCATGATTCCTAAGCTAGGATTTTGGGGTCGTGAAAAATATTAACCCCGTCTCAACACAATCACAACAACAAGAAGACACCCCGAAATATCACATAACATCATCAAAATGCCACCCTTATTACGCTGCATGTGCACATAAAAATGATATGCCACTCTTATTTTGCCACATGTGCATATAGCCACCCTTATTTCGCCACATGGGTATCCCGAGAAAACAACACCCTTATTTCTTCTCACGCACGCAACCATACACAAAGTCGCACGGCCAAAAACCTCGTGGTGACACCCCCAATCAATCCGCTCAATATGTCCATAAGTGCCACGGTACCACAAAAATAATAATGCCAAGTTTCACAATATCACAATGATGATACAAAAGTTTCATCAAAGTATTAGTTCACAAGTTTCAACAATCGTGCACGAGGACATAACAAATAATCATAAAAGCGGAGGGGTGTTCAATAAATAAAGCATGACTATGGCTAAGTCAATGAAATGATCAATGATCAAATAGTCGTAAAGTGATCTCACAAGATTCATATAAAGTTCATTATCACATTAAGGCATATTAATAGTCTACGGTCTATTTCGGTCAAAATCACACATAGTACCCGTATACACACTCGTCACATCATGTACACGTCATATACCACATCAGAGAAATCAACAATTAGGACTAGAACCTAAGGGGTATTTCCCCCATACAAGGTTAGGCAAGATACTTAAAATAAAAAAGAAGCCCTTTCCGCGTGAAACAACCTCCAGACGGCTTGAATCTAGTCGAAATAATTTAATATCATAAATAAAAGCCTGAGAAAATGATTCTGAATAATAAAACTTTGATTTTTAACAAAAGTAAAAATGTCAACCCTGGGCCCGCACTCCGGAACCAGATAAAACTCATAAATTTTGAACACTCATTCCGATACGAGTCCAACCACACCAATTTTATCCAATTCCAACCTCAAATCGGTCTTCAAATCATCAATATATGATTTAGAAAAGTTTTTACTAAAATCCCTAATTTCTTCAATTCATTTCATCAAGCAATCGATAAATTCAAGGTTGGAATTATGAAATATAAATAAATCCGAGTAAAAAATATTTACCCCAATCCAAGTAGTAAAAATTTCCCCTAAAATCGCCCAAAACATAGCTCCAAAACCTTGTGAGAAAAAAGTAACTAAACTCCAAAATAAGTAAAAATGCAGCAGATGTCCCAACCCGAATCAGATCCTAGATAATCCTGAAACTGACGTTTGATAAGCCCAACATGATCATTGCGAGATTACACCTAAGATAGCCTTTTGAATCACCTAATTTGGCCTTAAAATGAGGGAGATATGATGTTTTGAAGTTTTAAAGGAAGTCTGAAAATTTGAGGGACATAATGGTATTTTCATAATTATTTACACCAGAAAAAAATAAACAATAAGAAAATTTTCGTTTTAGCACCGAAAATGCATTCGGAGCAATGTCTCTATTTCTCAGGTTGTTGCAAATGTATTATATTTTGAAAATGATCTATAAGATTATTATTGACCTAAGCGAATAATTTGATGTATCCATATCTAATCTTTTTTATGCAGGTTTAGCAGGATGGTAATCAAGGGTCTGCTAGTGCACCTAGGGTGCGATGTAACAACGGCTTGCTCTGGCGATGAGTGCTCGAGAGTTCTTACTCAGGAACACAAAGTAGTATTCATGGACGTGAGTATACCATGTATAGACTGTTATGAAGTTGTTATGCGGATACATGAAAAGTTTGGGAAACGTCACGACAGGCCACTTATTGTGGTCCCGGACATAAACCATATATGCATTTCAATCATAAAACACGTTACGAACCTACTCGTGCACTCAAAATGTCCAAAAGAGGTCATCTTGACCTGATATTGACCATGGTCAATCTCCAAATCCTTAACTTACATAGTTTCTCAACCAATGATCCAAACACACCCGAGCCTCTCTGCACCCCCATCCAATCATACCAACAAGTACAAATACATTATCCAAACTTCTCTTACGTTGTTATCAAACCAAATAAAATTTCTCTTAAGTTGTTAAATCTTCATTCTATCAAAAGAGTATCTGAATCACACTTGAACACTTCAGATTACCTCCAAATTTTGCACACAAGTTCAATTCAACTGTATAGACATATCCAAAGTCCCAGAACACCAATTGGAGTCCAATAACATTAAAGTCAACTCTTGATCAAACTTATGAACTCTTAAGTTCTTCAAATTGTCAACTTTCGACAAATAATGTCGAATTCTTCTAGGAACCTCCAAAACCAAATCCGAACATACGTACAAGTCCAAAATCTTCATACGAACCTATCGGAATAATCTAAATTCGATTCTGAGTCCAATTACCTAATGTCAAACCTTGGTCAACTCTTCCAACTTAAAGCTTCCAAATCAAGAATCATTCTTCCAAATCAATCCCGACCAGTCGAAAACCAAAATCGAATATACACTCAAGTCATAATACATCATATGAAGCTACTCAAAGTCTCAAACCATCGAATGAAATACTAAATGTCAATACGACCGGTCGGGTCATTACAACTATAGAGCAATATAATAATGCAGGTGGCATGGTTGTCCAGAAGAACTCCAAAAGCCAATAAGATCTCAATATGTGGCATTAGACTGGACTAGTACAATCGAATCTCTGCTTGCACTAATTCTAGGATGCTTTACAAAATGCTCATGAAGGTAAGAACACGGTCAAATAGTCTAAAATTGACATGATCACAAAGCAGTATGAACTTTTCAAGATGAATGAGAGAAAAACTATCCAAGAGATACATACCAGGTTCACTATGATTGCTAACTAGTTAATTTCTCTTGGAGAAATCATCCTGATTCTAAGTATACTGCCAGCCTCCTGGGAAAGCAAGGTTAACATTATCATTGAAGCAAGAAACCTTGAGACAATGACTATTGACAACCTTAATAGAAACTTGAAGACCTATGAACTGAAGAAGTATCAAGATCACTAGATAGCAGCATCGCAAGGGTAAAAACCTGGTTCTCAAGGCCATTAAAAAGCTAGAAACTAGTGATTATGATGATATGTCACTGTTATACGCAGGTTCCAAAAGATGATCAGGAAACGTGAATTCCAAGAAGGGTAGCATCTCTAAAGATAACATTCCAGAAAAGAGCAGCACTAATGAGTGCTACAACTATGGCAGTAGCGATTACTTTACCGAAATTGCTTGATATGGAAGATTGAGCGGAAGAAAAATAATCTTGATAAAGTAAAAGAGTAGAAAAAGAACCGAATTCCTAGAAACAAGTTTATAAAGAAGAGAGCTGATAAGATCGTGAAAGTGCTCTGGCTGCTATGAAAAGTACCTCTAGGGAAGATTCTGATGATGATAGTGGTGAGGAATATCAGTCCTTGATGGGAAAGGATGAATTTGACTCAAGCAATGAAGATATTCTTGCCTTGATGGCCAACTATGATTCATATGTAGAGGATGACCAAATTGAGATAAATGTTTATGACATTTATAAAAAGATTCATACTTACTCTAAAACAATTCGTTATTATCTCATGTATTAATGGATGCACGTCATAGTCTCTGTGCTAAAAAGGAATAACTTATAAATAAAAATGCTTAACTTAAATTTGGTAACAAAGACTTAAAAATAAGTAATGAAAAGTTGGAAAACACCATAAAAAGTGTAAAAGACTAGGTTCTCAATCTAGGTAATGAAAAGTCAATTTTAGAGGTTGAGAATAAAATACTTCTTGATGCACCTACTATGGAAAAAAGTCATGCTGGTGAGATTCAGAAAAATCTAGAGAACAAATTGAAAAAGGGCAAAAATGATCTCTCTATTGAATATGAGAAAAATAGGATGCTGCAAGAGAATCTAAACAAGACTAAGTAAGAACTGGAAAGAATTCTAAAATAGAACAGGTCCTCAAAGATGCTAACTACTTTGCATGAAATCCGCCGTAGCAATAGAAAAGGACTATGGAATAAAATGGTTGAGATCCCGTGTAACCCAAAAAGTAATTATGCCTTTATTCTTGAAAATCACTTTTACACATACCGTGATAATAATGGACACTTCAAAGATTCATGCACTACAAAGTTCAAAGTAATTCAGAAAAATATTGAATATTTTCAGAAAAAGGAAAATTGTTAAACTTAGTTATTCATTGAAAAATGTAAGACTTTCAGGATGGGTTAAAGAAATTGATTCATCCTTTTAGTCAAAGAAAGAGACCCAAGCTAGTCTGGGTTCCTAATACTAACCCCTGAATTATTTTGCACGCTAAGGTTAGGAAAAGTAACAATATATGGTATGTGGTAAGTACTTGCCATCAACACATGATGGGAAAAGAGAAAACATTTCTCTCACTGACAGCCTATCAAGGAGACAGTGTGAATTCGCAATGGTAAGAAAGGAGATATCAGTAGTATAGGTGAGATTGGTAAGTATCACTCCCATGCGATTAAAAATATATACTATTTTAAAGGTTTGAAACATAATTTATTAGATGTGTCTCAGTCAATTATCCAAGTACTCTGCTCAGTCAATGATCCAGCATATCGAGATGATATGCAAGTAAAGATGAAATGCATCAACCAAACAACACTGGTTAGATTTTTCTCAGAATTTCCAATACAGTACCAAACCACTGATCAGTTTTTCTCAATTCGCGTGTACACCATCAATAGAAAAATATGAGAGGGTGACCCTAGGGGGATGGATCCATATCCACACGCTACACGGACAACTCACGTATTGTACGGACAACTCACGTGCTAATAATATCAATATCTGAATCAGCACAGACAACCCACGTGCTACATGGACACTCACGTGCCAATAATACCAACCGCACAGACAACTCATGTGCCAATGATCATAATTTTCTCGGTGCAGTCACATGCTCCCATTCCAGATTATATCACTCAAAAGCAAATATACAAGAATACATGTACATGATCAATGATTATTAAGTTTCATACTCCTGAATTTGTATAAATAACATGCTATGGTGTAGGCATGTTCAACGTGGGCTATCACAGCTAGATCAGACAATTTTATCACAAAATTATAGTTTTATCGGGTTCAATCAGTACAATAACCTCAACGTAACCTCAAATGTGGTACAAATAGCTCACACAGAGGTACAAATAGGAGAAATAACACAGCATGAAGCTTAGCAATCAATTCAAGGCATATCATAGCCTAAACACTACCTCGAGCATAGATAAATACCTCGTTGCTCGCACATGGGATCAACCCCATACATATACAAACCCATAACACGTAGCAATCACAAATAACTCGGGCAACTAGTGCCTCAACCAAGTTTAGGTAAGATACTTACCTCAAGCAAGCCAAGTCACCCCTCTAACAAGCCCTTCCCGCGTATATCAACCTCCGGATGTCCCAAATCTAGCCAGATTAACTTAATATAATCAATAAAAGTCATAAGAATCGAATTCAAATGATAAAGCTAAGATCTTTAACCAAAATAAAAAAGTCAACCTCGGGCTCGCGCCTTGGAGCCTGACCAAACTAATAAATTTCGAACACCCATTATGGTACTAGTCCAACCATACCAAAATCATCCAAATCCGGCCTCAAATCGACCTTCAAATCCTCAATTTATGTTTTAGAAAGTTTTTATAAAAATTCCCAATTTCTCCAATTCAAATAACTAAGTAAATGATAAAAATAAAGATGAAATCATGAATAACGGACAAATCTGAGTCAAAAACACTTACCCCAATCTAAATCATGAAAATCCCAATTAAAATCTCTCAAATGTGAGCCCCAAAACCCAAAATATGATATAATAACTCAAACCCTCGAAATATAGTATTATATAGTCCGCCCAGGCATTACCCTTCACGATCGCGGGACCCACTTCGTGATTGCGAGGCTAAATCAACACTGCCCCAGAAAATGGCCTGCGCGAACACGGCATGAAGCTCACGAAGGCAATGCACAACCAACAGAACCCTTCATGAACGCGGACAACATCGCGCGATCACGATGACTAACACCCTGAAGCCCCAACTGAACTCGTATTCTACGCGAACGCGACTACACACTCGCGATTGCGGTGACTTCTGCCTCTTAAAGCTTTGCAAACGCGAGCTCAATTCCGCGAACGCGATGAACAAACATCCAACGCCCACACAATTAAGTCAACTCTTAATGAAACTATCAATCTTCCAAACCTTTAACTTTCCAACTTTCGCCAAAAAGCATCAAATCAACCTACGGACCTCCAAATCAACATCCAGACGTATGCATAAGTCCAAAATCATCATACGAAGCTATTGGAACCATCAAAACATCATTCTAGGGTCGTCTATATAAAAGTCAAACTCCGATTAACTCTTCTAACTTAATCTTCCATCCTAGGGACTAAGTATCCTAATTTACTCCAAGATCACCCCGAAACCAATTCAATCACCCTGCAAGTCACATAGCCACAAATGAACATAGAAAAGGAAATAAATAGGGGAATGGGGCTACAATTACATGCAATGACCAGCTAGGTCATTACATTCTCCCCCTCTTAAACAAGCGTTCGTCCTCGAACGGGTTTAGAATCATACCTGGAGTCTTAAATAGGTGTGGATTTCTGCTATGCGTATCCCGCTCGGTCTCCCAAGAGCCTCCTCAACTGGATGACCTCTCCAATGAACCTTCACCAAAGCTATATTCTTCGACCTCAACTTTCGAACCTGCCGATCCATAATGACCACTGGCTTCACATCATAAATCAGATCCCCACTAGTTGTACTGTGCTGAAGTCCAAAATATGTGACGAATCACCATAATATTTTCTGAGCATAGAAACATGGAATATTGGGTGAACACCCGATAGACTAGGTGGCAATGCAAGTCTGTAGGCCACCTCCCCTACTCTCTCAAGCACATAAAAAGGAACAATATACCTAGGGCTCAACTTGCCCTTCTTCCCGAATCTCATCACACCCTTCATGGGCAAAATTCTGAGCAAAACCTTCTCACCCACCATATATGCAACATCAAGAACCTTCATGTCCGTGTAACTCTTCTACCTGGACTATGCTGTACGAAGTTGCTCCTAAATCACCTTAACCTTCTCCATAGCATCACAGACCAAATCAGTGCCCAATAATCTAGCCTCCCCCGACTCAAACCAACCAACTAGAGAATGACATCTCCTCCCATATAAGGCCTCATAAGGAGCCATCTAGATACTCGATTGAAAGCTGTTGTTGTAGGTGAACTCTGCTAACAGAAAAAACTGATCCCATGAACCTCCAAAATAACACAGGCACGTAACATGTCCTCCAAGATCTGAATAGTATGCTTGGACTATTCATCCGTCTGAGGATAGAATGTTGGTACTCAACTCTACCCGTGTGCCTAACTCTCGCTATACCGCTCTCCAAAACTATGAATTTAACTACGTGCCTCAGTAAAAAATGATGGAAACGGGCACACCATACAACCGGATCATCTCCCGGATGTAAATATGAGCCAACTGCTCTAAAGAATAGGATGTCACCACTGGAATAAAGTGTGTGGACTTAGTCCACCAGTCCATAATAACCCAGACTTTATCATATTTCTTTAAGGTCCATGGTAAGCCTACCATAAAATCCATAGTGATGCGCTCCAACTTCCACTCCAGTATCTATAATCTCTGAATCAAGCTCATACTTCACATGTTGACAATTCAAACACCGAGAGACATAAGCAACAATGTCTTTCTTCATTCTCCGCCACCAATAGTGTTGTTTCAAGTCATGGTACATCTTCATGAAACCTGGGTAAATGGAATAGTGCGAGCTGTGAGCCTCCTCAAGAATCAAATCTCTCAACCCATCAACATTTGGAACACAAATCTGGCCTTGAAGCCACATGAAACCATCATCACCAATTACAACCTCCTTAGCACCACCCCGTTGCATTGTGTCCTTCAACACCAACAAGTGAGGATCATCAAATTGACAAGCCTTGATAAGCTCCAACAATGATGACCGTGTCAAAACACAAGCAAAAACCCGGCTAGGCTCCAAAATATCCAATATCACAAACTGATTGGCCAAAGCCTAAACATCCATGGCTAGTGACCTTTCTACTACCGATAAATATGCCAAACTGCCCATACTCTCAGCCTTCCTAATCAATGCATCGGCCAACACGTTGGCCTTCCCTAGATGATATAATGCCGTATAGATAGTGCCTACAAATCTTCAACACGTGAACAATGGTTGCCAACTCGAAATCATGCACATGGTAATTCTTCTCATGAACCTTCAACTATCAAGATGCGTAAGCAATCACCCTACCATCCTGCATCAAGACCGCGTTAAGTCCAATACCTGACGCATCACAATACATGGTGTAAGATCTCGAACCTAGGGTTGTAGTCAATGCAGTCTTGAGCTTCTGAAAGCTCACCTCACACTCGTCGGACCATATGAAAGGAGCACCCTTCTGGGTCAATCTGGTCAAAGGTGAAGTAATGGATGAGAAACCCTATACAAAATGGTGATAATAACCTATCAAACCCAAGAAGCTCCGAATCTCTGTAGATGAAGATGGCCTAGGCCAACTCTGAACTACCTCAATATTCTTCAAATCTACCTTTTTCCCCTCAGTGTACACCACGTGTCCAAAAACTCCACCAAATCAAGCTAAAACTCACACTTGAAGAATTTAGCATATAACTTTTTCTCCCTAAATGCCTGGAGTACGACCTCATGTGCTGCTCATGATCCTTCTGGTTGTGTGAGCACACCAATATATCATCAATGAATACTATGACAAAAGAATCAATATATGACTGGAGCACACTGTTCATTAGGTGCATAAAGGCCATTAGGGCATTGGTTAGCCCAAAAGACATCACCAAAAATTCATAGTGACCATAGCTGGTCCTGAAAGTCGTTTTCAAGATATCTGAATCCTAGATCTTCAACTTATGATATCCCGACCTCAAATCAATCTTCGCGAACACTCTAGCACCTTTTAGCTGATCAAATAAGTCATCAACGAGCGGTAATGGGTACTTGTTCTTAATTGTAACTTTGTTCAGCTACCTACAGTCAATACACATCCTCTTAGTACCACCATTCTTCTTCACAAATAGAACTGGTGCATGCCAAGGCGACACATTGGGCCAGATGAAGCCCTTATCAAGCAACTCTTGAAGTTGTTCCTTTAACTCCTTCAATTATGCTGGTGCCATGCGATATGGTGGAATAAAAATAGTCTGAGTTCCCCGCACCAAATCAATACCAAAGTCAATGTCCATGTCGGGTGGCATACCCGACAGTCTGCAAGAAACACATCCGGGAAGTCTCTCACTACCAAAACTGACTCAACGGTATGAGCATCAGCACTAACATCACTCACGAAGGCCAGATACGCCAGACATCCCTTCTTAATCATATGTTGAGCCTTCAAATATGAAATCATCCTACTCGGAACATAATCTAGGAAACGACTCCACTCAACCCTAGGCAACCCCGGCATCGCCAACGTCACAGTCTTAGCGTGACAATCAAGAATAACGTGCATGGTGACAATCAATCCATGCCGAAAATCACATCAAAATCAACCATGCTAAGTAGTAAAAGACCAACTCTCATCTCATAACCCCCAATAGTCACCACACATGATTGTTGATGACCAATTTTGACCCTCCCTTTTAAAATTAATTTATTCACGCTTAACAATTTACAATAAATACTTTAAAAGTATTTTCTATTAATGAATATCTATTTTATAAATTAATTAACTGTTAATTTCAAAATTAATCATGTAGTACTGATATTGTGTAATTACAAATATAGTTACTATAATAAAAAATAACTTTTGTATATACATTACATAGGTTTTATAATGTTACAAAATTAATCCTTAATTTCCAGTGAATTAGGTTACTATGTTAATATTTTGAAATTACTGCTATAATTCGAAATATGTGTCATTTATAGATAATTAAATAAAATAATTAGCAATATATAGTAATTATAATTTTACCATATTATTTTATTGAAATTGTTAAGTTTATTTAAATTTATTTTAAAAGGGTTAAAAAACTAAAGGCTACAATTGCAATTCCTTAACTAAATACAAAATGGCTATTAGTTAAATTGTTTTTAGCCCAATTACCAAGCCCAATTCGGATTTGACCCAGTCCAAATACCCCATCTCATTCCAAGTTGGCAATCCATGACACTCCTTGCGAACCAATGAGATCGTGCCACATCACCCTCTTTTATCACTCACAAAATAAACACCCATGCATCTGAACCGTTGATCCATCTGATCAACGGCTCCCATTTAATCCCTAATTTTTCTTTGATTTTTAAAACAGCAAGGACAAGTGGTAGCTATATCCGGAAGGCAGGTACATCTTCAATGTCGGCTTCGGCCATATACAGCAGCATCAGCTCCAAGATCTGCACGCAAGGTGCAGAAGTATAGTATAAGTACTACCGACCCCATATACTCAACAAATAACAGACCTAACCTTAGGTTGAAAACAGTGACGATTTCGAAAGAAGGTCAGAGTCCAACACCAATAGCCAATAATAAACTCATAATAATATAATAAAAACAGTAAGAGTGAATAAATTAAAAGGTATTATGCTCAGCTCATTCACAGTTACGGGAGAGTAGATATATTTTTCAAGTATAACAGTCAAAGTCCAAATCTTACCACTGAAATCAAATAAACATGAGTTTTTCAAAAGGAACTATGTTTTCCAATTTACAACATCAGATAAGACTATTTGTTTACCAGTTAGCATGAGGAAATACATCTCTATTCCTACATGTCAATATACTTGTCAAGTCATCAAATGTCACATTACCGTCTAGCATGAGGAAAATACATCTCTATGCCTACATGTCAAATATACATATCAAGTAAATAAATTTCATAGTGATATCATCAAGTACACTCACTCTCAGCACAATCAAGGTGGCAGGCTCAAATGCCCCACTTCATCGCACACACAATCACTCAGTATTGTACGGGTGACTAGCTCTAAATCCCCTCACCAAAGCACGTGGATATATCATTGTGCCTGCGCTCACTGTTGGCATGTCACACTACGGAGGGGCGGATCCTGCACAAGCGCTAATAAAAAGCCAGTATGGCCTATTGTAGCATGCAACCCGATCCAAATATCAATCAATAGCCAATATGGCATGTTACAGCGTGCAACCCGATCCAAATAAAAATTACAACACAGCTCTACGACCCACATCAGTCAACAACCTCTCAAGTCTCAAGGGCTCAGAATATCATAGAACTCGGCCCAAACAATATCACATATGGAGGACAATAACAATGTGTGATTTAACAAATAATTAATGTACAGAGACTGAGATATGACATGCAAATGAGGAATCATGACTAATAAAATAACTCCAGTTGTAGCATACAGCTCAAAACAATAAAAATAGTTCCATTATATCTCAACCAAATAAGCATATAGCCTAGAAGTGATTCCCTAATTAAATCATAGCTCAAATAATCAAGCGAATAAAGACAAAATGGATATAATAAAGCATGATAGTAAAACAAGTCCGGTAATAGTCTAAAGTCCACTCGAATCATGAATACCTCGGTGCACGCATGCACGCCCGTCACCTAACATGTGCGTCATCCCAACACATCTCATTAACATAGTTTCCAGGGTTAATTACCCTCAAATCCAAGTTTAGATATATTACTTATCTCGATCAAACCAAATCAAATACCGAGCAAGCCAAACAATACTCTAGAAATGAGATCTCGCGTGAATCGACCTCCGAACGGCTCAAAACTAGCCAAAAGCATCTCAAAACATCAAATAATGCCATAAAAAACAAATCCAAACAATAAAGGTTGAATATTTAATCAAATATTCAAAGTCAACCGTGCCCGCACCTCGGAACCCAACAAAACTCACAAATTCCAATAACTCATTCGAGTACGAGTCCAACCGTACTAATTTCACTCAAATGTGACTCTGAATCGATGTTAAAATCTCAAATATTCACTTTAGAAAAGTTTATACAAAAACCCTCAATTTCTCTTTTAGATTCATAATCAAAATGCCAAAATCGATGATGGAATCATCTAAAATAATAAAATCCAGAGTAAAAAATACCTAGCCCAATCCATGTGGAGAAATTTCTCTCTAAAATCGCCCAAAACTGAGCTCCAAATATCCAAATGTGGTAAAATCACTCAACCTTCAAGTTTATATGTTCTGCCCAGGCATCTCCGTATTTGCGGTAAAAATGCCACATCTGCGGCGTCGCTTTTGCGAGAACCACTTAAGCCTCGACCAATCGCATATGCGGACAATACCTTGCATCTGCAAGCTCGCAGATGCGGAATGACCATCATATCTGCACAGACTCCTAGCTTCCGCTAACATCGCATATGCAGACCCCCTAGCGCATCTACGCTTTCGCTTTCGCTTCCGCGGTCAATCTCCGCATTTGTGGACCCTGATCCTAGGCCACTACTTCCGCTTTTGCGCCTCCGATGCCACTTTTGTGGCCACCACACCTACGCCCCATGCTCCGCAGGTGCGATCACACCAAATCCTTGCCAAAACCAGCACTCACCCACATGATCCAAAATGGTATGAAACCCATCTGAAACTCACCCGAGCCCCTCGGTACCCTGTACGAACATACCAACAAGTTCCAACACATAACACGGACCTACTCAAGTTCTCAAATCACACATAACAATATCAAAAATGATGAATCGCACCTCAATTCAAGCTTAATGAACTTTCAACTTTGAAAACTCGTGTCGAACCATACCAAATCAACTCGAAATGACCTCAAATTTTGCACACAAGTTCCAAATGACATAACAAACCTATTTCAATTCCCGGAATAACAATCCGAATCCGATATCATCAAAGTCAACTCCCAATCAAACTTATAAATATTCCAAACTTTCAAATTGCCAACTTTCGCCAAATACTGTCAAAACCTTCTAGAAACATCCAAATACAAATCCAAGCATATGTACAAGTCTAAAATAACTATATGGACCTAATGGAACCATCAAACTCCTGATCCAAAGTCAAATACATAAAAGTCAAACTTGGTCAACTCTTCCAACTTAAAGCTTCCAAGTTGAAAATCATTCTTCCAAATCAATCCTGAACCACTCGAAAACAAAAATCGACGATACACATAAGTCATAATACATCATATGAAGCTACTCAATACTTCAAACCACTAAACTAAATGCAATTTCTCAAAATGACCAGCTGGGTCGCTACATTCTCCCTCGCTTAAACATATGTTCGTCCTCGAACGTGCCAAGAGTCGTTACAAAGCCATCAAATCACTAAATCAACTCACCATAAACATATCCATGGGTGATACCACATCACCACAAACCATGTAAGCCTGATGACACAACATAACTGAAAATTCTTGCCTCAACCTTAGTCTGCAAACCTAAGAACCCAATCTCTACATTCGAAATCCATCATGAGACCCGACTCTCACATCTATACATTGTATAAGTCTGAACAAGCTATATCAATCCATAACCACATTCCAAGACATAATCACATGATATACCACATAACTCAAATACTCATAGCAATGCTTCCGACCACAATAGTTGCTCAATAACAAACCCGGTACCGGTAATAAATCTCATATCAACTGAAACCTTGTTCTGAACCTTCGTATACTGCCAATGATGAAAGAAACATGCAGATACTCATAACCAATCACCAGATCAACAAGTCGTTGAGCTCTCACGCCCGATAAGACCCATAGCCAAATTCTAAGCTGACTAGAGATGTTATTCTTCCAAACATACCTTAATCAAATTCGATAGCACTCATTCCAGGTCCAATAACCTCATCTCATCCAGTAAAAGTTGCTCGACTAACACACAACACCAGCACTACCTCAATCCACCTATCGTGCACCCTATGCACCAAATAGGCAATAACTCAAATGTACCCAAATGATGGAAAGAGAATCAAATGAGAGAATCCACAAGCTCAACAGATACCACCACGAAGCGCAATGCCATGAACCCATCACACAAAGGAGAAACAAATACATGAAATAAGCATAAAGGATAATATCCCAACATAACTTCAGTGCGATGCGTGACCCAATCCAAACACCGGTCCACATGGAATACCTCGAGCCATGATGCTCATAATCAACAACCATGTACATGCCAAAAACAAACATGCGAAGTGCGTGATAATAACCATGGAGAAATGGATAGCACAATATACCAAAAATAGAAAGACCATAACTAAGGCGCAATCAACCATTCAACACCCCAAGAACCATCTCACTCGAATTTCGCCACAAGGCCCAAACAGAACCGCATCATGTGTGTAAATAGTCAAGAGTCTCACAACCCATTATAGTATAGGAGAGAATTACACGAAACATATCAGAACACGAATAAGATCAACACTTACTGGTGACACACCCCTCAATAATAGCTGTGCTGAGTAAATAAATCTAACCCGGTGTAGAATACATATTCTCATTAGGCCTACCAGTGGCCTCCAAATCGATTCTGATCCTCCCGACATAGGTAGATAACCTTCCGAAAGTCCATTGAAACCTATCCATAATACATACCCTCAACTGTCAAACTCTGGCCATATTTTCATAGTCCACAACCAAGGAATAGTCTGCCTCTGAGAATGTCTGATCCCTAAACCCTAAGAATACAGGAACTTCCACATGCAATCCCAACTCCACCGCTCAAACGACTGACGCATCCTCCATACACAATCATCTCACGAGAAATACTCCCATAATTCTTCCATGCCACATAGAAAAATCTAAATATCAGCAGTCAATAAACCAGGCGATTACTGTAATACCAGTAAAACATCCGGAAGTCAAGCCCAGGCGCCTTCTGAGATGCACACCCTTCTCAGGTGATACCAGATAGTGCTAGCATTCTTCTAACCATCTGAAACTGCCCATGCTATCTAGAACTCATGATCTTCCCGTCGAGGCTTAACCGTAATCTTGTACATGCCAACCTCGATCTCGCACGTCACATCGCATCCATCATGCCATCATAGGAAAATACTAAAATCCCATTATTAACCTTGAATCACAAACAGAATACACATTCTGTTAGCCAGAAATCTTTTACTTGGCCCCCATCCAAGAGAAGATCACAACATCTAACATACTCCTCATTCATGTCGAAAACATCTGTCCTAAGACATAGTCGGAATCATCGAGAACTCTTCGAAACCCATTAGCACAAAACCAAGCCATCAAAACCAAATCCCTCTAACTCAACCAAGTCATGCAGGTCGCCAAACCCAAGAGTATTGCTGCAAAACAAGCCTCGTCACATCAAAAAAACCAAAAGAACTGATCATATCCATTACCATGTTGATCTAACCTGCTACCAAGCTGTCTTATTTCTCTGAGTTCCTTCTGAATTACCTTCTAGTTAACATTTTTCCTTGCCGATACACCACGAATGCTTGACCAAAGTGCACCACAAGAGATACTAGCATGAAACCACGTCGCCCTAAAGCCCACTATATTCCATCTTAAGCACTAAAAATACAGCATCTGAGATACTCACTTAGAAGAGACCTTATGTGAATCTAAAGTTATTTCCTTTTAATCTTTCTGATACTTAAATGTAGAATCCATAACGATACAGAAATACCGCAAGTCGCGACACCACCCAATACAAATCTCATATCTTAGCAATATACAAAATTCGAGAAAAATCCTCAAATACCACATATAAATCTAGAACTCACTAAAACCCTCTCGAGAGTTATCCACTATGCTCTAGTCTCCAGTGCATCGCAAATACGAGCCGAACAACTTGTGCTCCATTAACACACAAATACCCAAAGAAGTATCCCTACTTCTACACCACCGAGTAAATCCCCTTCTCCTTGCACATCACATCCACAACAAATATTAAATCTGAATCACTGCAAGATTTCCATATATCCATAAATTGTAGCACATCATGCATCCAGAAATTCCTTACTCGAGTCATCCTCGAAGTCAACCTCTACAAGTCATAACCGATCCACAGTATACCTGAGACTAAAACTAATATAACACATGACCATGCAATCTGAGAATCAATAGCAGACTCCCTCACTTGGCTCGAAGCCATAGAACATAACATCTGATAACCAACAATACCTTTACTTCATAAAAGCTATGATCTTGCACCGTAATTCAGTCAAATCCTTCATGAATTCATGTAGCACTAATCATAAAAATACTTCAAATCATCTGCTTAAACTCACATTCATCCTCGTGACAGTCAAGCCAACTTCCTCAAACGATCCAAACTCAAATTGCAACACATATAACCCACTGGTAGAAAGAAACTCTCCACAAAACATCATAAGAATCACACATCCGTAGAATACCCCGCAGGTGATAACCTACTTGCTTAGCCTCAAACTGGAATATCACTACTCCCTATCATGGTCACAACCACTATGCAATTACTTAATCTTTCCGAGTCCAAACTCGTCAACAAGACATAAGAATCTACTTCACCCCACCCATGAAAAACATGAAAGATCCCTCTACAAACTCATAACTCAAAACTATACAACACATCAAGACAGAAATCAGTACCCAATAGTCCTTTTCATATCCCAAGCAAGCTCTTCTTATTACATCCAAATCATCTAAGCATAGTTCTCAGTCACATCATACTCATCATATAGATATCCAACCACTCGATGAACCATCAATCTCACTCCTAGGGACACTACCGGGCATATAAGTCCAAAAGCACAAACTTACACAACGAAAACTACCAAGCCCAAGATGCGGTCTAAACCAGGCCTCAAGTCCTCCAGACTAGCCTATAACCACAACATCGAGAATACATCTCGCATCTCATCCATGACATCACAAGCCATTGATATACAGCTGATACCGAGCGTTCACATAACACACAAGTAGATGGGATGAAATCAAAGCTATACGTTTCAAGTTGAATCAATGTCGCACGATAAAGAAGGAAAGATGGAAAATTTTCCTATGTGTCCTGTAGCCTCTCGAATATAGGTATGAACATCATCATACTGATTTGCAAGTCTCTACTAGACACTTGCTCATGACTCGTAGAACCTATGAACCTAGAGCTCTGATACCAACTTGTTACAACACGAAATCCACTAGTCGCAATAGCACCTAACGCAACCCGCTAGGTATGCCAAACAACAATTACACAATTCCAATGAAGATAAATAAGAACTCATTAAGTGAAATAACTGAACTGTTATACATTAATCCAAGGATTGGTAGTAAAAGTCACGAGCCAGCAAGACTTAGATTTACAAAGCTAGTATGAAATAATACATCTGTTTGGAATATACATAAACAGAATTTATAATCTAAAACTACTAAGGACAAGTGGTAGCTATATCCGGAAGGCAGGTACATCTTCAATGCCAACTTCCTCCATACACAACAGCATTAGCTCCAAGATCTGCACGCAAGGTACAGAAGTGTAGTACCAGTACAACCGACCCCATGTACTCAATAAGTAAAAGACCTAACCTCAGGTGAAAGCAGTGACGAGCTCGGAAGAAGGTCAGAGTCCAACAAGTTCGGTAATAATCTAAAGTCCACTCGAATCATGAATAACTCGATGCACGCACACACACCGTTATCTAGCATGTGCATCACCCCCAACACATCTCATATAACATAGTTCCTAGGATTAATTACCCTCAAGTTTAGAATGTTACTTACCTCGATCAAGCCAAATCAAATATCGAGCGAGCCAAACAATACTTTAAAAATGCCATCCCCCGCGAATCGACCTTCAGACGGCTCAAAAATAGCCAAAAGCAACTCAAAACATCAAATAATGCCATAGAAAACAAACTCAAATGATAAATGTCGAATATTTAATAAAATAGTCAAAGCCAACCCAGGCCCGCACCTCGGAACCCAACAAAACTCACAAATTATGTTAACACATTCGAATACTAGTCCAATCGTACTAATTTAACTCAAATCCGACTCCGAATCTATGTTCAAATCTCAAATATTCACTTTAAAAAAGTTTAGACAAAACCTCCCAATTTCTCTTTTAGATTCATAATCAAAATGGAAAAATCGAAGATGGAATCATGTAAAATAATCAAATCCGAGTAAAATAATACTTACTCCAATACATGTGGTTAAATTCCTCTCCAAAATCGCCCAAAACCGAGCTCCAAATCTCTAAATGTGGTAAAACGACTCAACCCTCGAGTTTATATGTTCTCCTTAGCATCTCCGCATTTGTGGTAAAAAAGCCACATATACGGCGTCGCTTTTGCAACCAAAACTCCGCTTCTACGAGAACTAGTGAAACCCCGACCAATCGCATATGTGGACAATAGCTCGCATCTGCGAGGAAAGACCATCACATCTACACACTCGCCCAGCTTTCGCTAACATCGCATATGCGGACCCCCAAGCGCATCTACGCTTCCACTTCTGCAGTCAATCTTCGCATTTGCGGGATCCTGATCCCAAGCCACTACTTCCGCTTCTGCGCCTCCAATGCCTCTTCTGCGGCCACCACACCTGCGCCCCATGCTCTGCAAGTGTATCACACAAGTTCCCTACCAAAACCAACACTTACCCACATGATCCAAAATCGTCCGAAAACCATTCGAAACTCACCTGAGTCCCTCGGGATCCCATTCCAACATATCAACAAGTCCCAACATATAATACGGACCTACTCGAGGCCTCAAACCACATATAACAATATCAAAATGACGAATCGCACCTCAATTCAAGTTTAATGAACTAATAAACTTTCAACTTTCAAAACTCTTGCCGAACCATACCAAATCAACTCGGAATGACCGCAAATTTTGCACACAAGTTCCAAATGAGATTACAAACCTATTCCAGTTCTCAAAAAAATAATCTGAACCCAAAATCATCAAAGTTAACTCCTTGTCAAACTTATGAATATTGCAAATCTTCAAATTGCCAACTTTCACCAAATAGTGCCAAAACCTTCTAGAAACATCCAAATGGAAATTCGGGTATGCATTCAAGTCCAAAATCACCATCCGGACCTAACAAAATCATCAAAATCCTGATTCGAGGTTAAATACACAAAAAGTTAAACTTGGTCAACTCTTCCAACTTAAAGCTTTCAAATTGAGAATCATTCTTCCAAATCGATCCCGAACCACTCGAATACCAAAATCGATGATACACACAAGTCATAATACATCATATGAAACTACTCAAGACTTTAAATCAGCGAATCAAATGCAATTGCTTAAAACCTCCGGTCGGGTCATTACATCACTCTTCCATTCATTTGGAATTGCTTCCACTTGCTAAATAGTTTACTCATTCTAGTCTTCAGTATGTTGGCTGACAGGATCATTAGTCGACTTCTGAGGTTCACTGCATCTGTCTGTAGAATCATTTGATTTTTGATTTTTATCGGCATTGGGTAAATCTTGATTTGCGTCTTCATCACATGCAATAGTTCCTTTCTCGGCCATACTGTTAATATCATCAAATATGACATGAACTGATTCTTCTACGCATAAGGTGTTATATACTCTGAATGATCTACTGTTATTAAAATAACCAATAAATATGCCTTCAATACTTCTCGGGTCAAATTTACCAAGATTGTCATTACCATTATTGTGAGCAAATCATTTACTTCCAAATGGATACAAATAACTAATGGTTGGTCTCTTGCCTTTCCATAACTCATATAGAGTTTTCTTCAGGATAGGTCGATGAGGCATCTGTTAAGAATATGACATGTTGTGCTAACTGCTTCTTCCTATAAGTGATTTGGCAGAGAGTGTTCCAATATCATTGTTTTGGCATGTCTTGCAGAGTTCGATTCTTTCGCTTAACTACCCCGTCCTATTAAGGTGATCTTGGAGTTGAGAAGTTATGAGTGTAACCTTGTTCATTGGAGAAATCTTTAAATGATCTGCTTTCAAATTCTCCATTGTGATTACTTTGTATGGTAGAGATAAGATAATATTTTTCTCTTATAACCTTTTTGCAGAAGATCTTAAAATTTTTTAGAGCTTCATCTTTATGAGTCAAAAATATTACCCGCGTGAAACATGAGTAATCATCAACAATAATAAATGCATATTATTTTCCATCAATGCTAGCAATTCTAGTGGAACAAAATAGATCCATATGCAATAATTGTAAAGGCTTGAAAGTGGAGATAATATCTTTGGACTTAAAAGGAAATTCTGGTTTGTTTACCAAACTGACATGCATCACAATATGACTTCTAGAAAAATTGAGTTTTGGAAGACCAATAACTCAGTCATGTCTTGACAATTTTTGATCAAGTGCATACTAGCATGACCAAGTTTCTTATGCCAAAGCCATGGGTCATCAGAAATGGATGTTAGACAGATATGGCTATCTAAACTTTCAATACAGTTTAGAATATAAACATTTCTATACCTTTTTCCTCGTAGAGTGATTTTACCTAATTCATCTTCGATGACGCATCCTGTTTTCTTGAATTTCACTTTATATCCAGAGTCATATAGTTGGCTTATGCTCAGTAAATTATAGTTTAGTCCATCTAGTATATAAAATTCTGATATATCATAATTATGGCAGAATAGCCTGATAGACACCTTTACTTGTTCGGTTTTGACATCTCGGTCCCCTTACTTCACGAAATTTTATATAGACACTTGTACGTGCTCAAAGCTACTACCTCCATTCCAGTTTATGTGAACCTATTTCCTTTTTGGTTCGTTCCAAAAAGAATGACTCATTTCTAAATTTGGAAACGAATTTGCTTAAACTTACAATTCTACCTTTATTGAGAAGTTTTTATAACCACACAAATACTCTGGCCCCTTTTTGAATTGTTTAGGACCACAAATTTTAAAAGTCTTCATTTTTTCTTAAACTCCGTATCCAGTCAAACAAGTTCACATAAATTAAAACGGAGGGAGTAATATTTTAAGTCCCTATGACCGTTGACCATGCGCATGTGTCATTTAATTTATTGAGTTGTACAAAGTACGTCATTACACATGCTCAAAAGCAAGTGAAGATAATGTTTTGATTAAAAAATATTAAAATTAGACAAAGATAACAATAAAATAAAAAGAAAAAGAAGAAATTTCCCACCCCCAACCCGTCTTCTTCTTCTTCCCCTTACCGTCGTGAAACCCCCCTTCCCTCTTTTCCCTCATCTTCCATTTTTACCGCCATCCCACCACCACTAGGCAGCCTTCCACCTTCATTGTTCCTATCCATCAGCTTTTTCTTATTCACAAAGAAATACATTAGAAAATATGTACACTACTGCTTTTAAATTCTCCATCCTCAACTGCTTATTTCAAATACCAAATTCAAAGTTATTGCAAAAATTATTTTCGCCCAAAATTAAATTGTAAATGAACCCTAGAAAATATCAAATTGTAAATGAAAAAAGAGTTACAGTGATCTAGCCCAAAATTAGAATTTTAAATTTGGAACTTAAAGCAAATCTTAATTAAGCAATACTATTTCAAACAACAATATCAAGAAAAAAAACTGTCCATAACATCATATATACAAAAGAAACGGTGAAACAATATAGAATCAAAATTTCAATTTCGGGCATAACAGAGGCATCTAAACCCATCGACATACTCTAAATCCATCGACGATATAGAATCACCCACTTCTCTTCTTGTGATAATGGGTTTGAAATTAGTTTAAAATTTTATTTATTTTTTAATCGTATACACACCTAGAATTCAGTGAGTCTATATATATGTAGCTGCTCATCATACATATACAAGTATATTTAAATATATTTTGTTATTATCTAGTTAGTATAGACTATAGAGTTCGATCGATTAACTTAAGAGTGTACATTGCATAGGCATTTAATTTTAGCAATGTTGAATTCGATAATGTAATGTCTCTAAGAAACTTCAACTTCTATCACTAATACTTGCAAAGTCACCGTAGCTTTGGTGCAATGAATTCCATTAAAGTTGGGGTGTTGTAAATATTTTTGGAATTTAAACAAGCTACCTAATTTAAATTCTTCAATTTATTGTATTTTATTTACTAACTATTGTATTATTATAATATATTTTTTCAATTAAGAAAGCAGGTCGAAAATAGTGGATCAAGAATAAGAATAAATAGCTTAATTAAAATGATTTGAGAGATTATGAGTCTTTGAATGATTGATAGGTAATTTTTAAAAGTTATATTTGGCTCAATTCCCTTTAAAACATTATCAGAAGAGTAGGTATTTAGACTTTTGTAGATCCTGCTGCTACAGAGCAAAGATTCGGATATTCCACAAAGTTAGAGGATCACATGACAATATTTGGGCTTCCAAGGTCAGATCAAGATTCAACCAATAGTCAATTGCAGCTTTTTGGCACTTCTTTATATCCTAATTAATTACATCTTTCTGTATAATGCTCAACAAGTCATTTTATAGTTGAGGTTGGGTGACTAATCCAAATGCTTTTTTAGGTGACTAATGTTTTACAAACATGTCTAAAATAAGACATAAATAGCTGATATTTACAGCCATTTAACATAAAATATTTTCTTTGCAAAGTTTTTCAAACAAATAGGTTGCTGATGGCCTACTGGTGTGACTTAGAAATAAACATTGTCACCCATTAATCCGTGTTCTTATCGGTGGCGGACTCAGAATTTTCATCAAGCGGATTCAATATGTGAAGAAGAAATGTACTAAGAACTCAACAAAATAATTTGTTATTAATATTAAAAATTAAATATATTGTTAAAACTATTTTCTTTGAGAAAATTTATGGTTTCGGGATTGGTAAAGGCTTTTTCGGAGGTATGTTTTTCTAATCTAGTCAAACTCACTTGGATGATAGTCTCTAATGGATATTTTTTCTTTTGGATCAGTCTTTAAAGAATTCAGATCTACTCTTTGCTTTTGTTTTTTTTTTAGAGGAATGTGGTTGTTATTTTAATTGGTTCAAAATTTCTTCCACGAGAGGAGAAATTTGAGAGTATGAACTTGATATTGGCAACTTGAAAGATACCGGAGATTAAAATCTTGTAATCAAATTTTAAAATTTGATTATCATATTAAAAATTCAAATTAGAACAATAATTTAATAAATATATTTAAACTTAAAGAATCACAAACAAGAATTAAACTAAACTCAAATTTAATTAACCTCATGATACTTTCCTTGTAAATAAATTAAAACTTAGATTAATTGGCAAATAGCAATTTAAGTCACTAAGAATAATATGTAAACACAAATTGATGGAAATTTGAGAAAAAAAGTTAATGGAATAGAATTATAACGGCTCAACATAAACTAATTAACTAAGAAGGCATCCAATTTATTTACTAAAAGTCACAAATTGTTAAAAAAGGTAATAATTCTAGAATAGTAATAAAAATCTAATCACAAACTAATTAAGGTAAAGAAGTAAAATGGTGTAGTTCTCTTTCTCTAATTGTGTATATATAAAAAAGCTTTCTTGGTCTAAAAATAGAGAAAAAAAGGACTTGTGTCGTTGTAACTTAATATAGGAAAAAAGAATAGTAGGTGCGCATCATGTTAATAATTGGTTTTGAACTCAAACCCTTCTAAAAATTTGAACCCACTTCACTATTGAGCTGGACACTTTTCTTGAACTATGTGGGTTCAAAATACATTTTATAACAAAATATCTTCGGAGAAAGAGAAGATATAAATATATATAGTGTTATTTTTTTACGAAGCGAGTTCATACGAACCCCTTGACTCCACGTGGGTTCGCCCCTGATTCTTATACGAAATTCATTATAGTTAAATAATTTTTACTTTGACCATTAAGCAACACAAAGTTCATTTTTAGTACATAAGAGTTTGACTCTTTAAATATTTGAAGAAATATATATATATATATATATATATATATATATATATAAAACTATATAAATTAGTATATAATTTTGTATATATAAGCTAGAAAAAATAAACATTGAACCCATTTGTATAACAATACCTTTATATTTTGAATGTCAATAAAATTGAGAAAAGGAAAAGAAAGAGCAAGATGATTTAGTAGGCTGTGGAAAGGTAGGAGCCTAATTTGGAAAAGACAAGTCATTTCTTCTTAGTTAAAAGACAAGTCATTTCTTCGTTGTTAATCGGCACATTGAATGTTCCATCGTTAGTTTGGTCAATATACTTTATTGCAGAATTTAACGTCTCTAAATGCGATATTCGCACCTTTTTTCTTCTGCAGTGTACCTTACCGTACACGACCCAGTAAAAATAGCCCAACCCAGATCCAAGAAAAGGACCCACCCGTTTACTACCAAACTCCGCCAAAATGTTGCCACGTGTCATGACCAGATTTTCAATACATAATTCAGACAACAATTAAAAAGAAAAAAAGAAAAAGAATATCCTGAGTCACATTGGTGTCATCACTGTGTTGTGTGTTCCTCTTCTGAAACAAGAACATAAGACTTTGTCCATTGAAGAATTAAGAGGAAGAAGAAGGCTGAAAAGACAAAAATGCACTTGTTGAATGCAGTGGAAATAGCTAGAATGGCTACAAGGGTACCAAATTCGTTAGGGGCAGAAATAGAATTTGGGACAGTAACATGGTTTGTGTATGCAGGGATCTCATGTTTCTTGGTACTATTTGCTGGAATTATGTCGGGTTTAACATTGGGTCTTATGTCTTTGGGTCTTGTTGAGCTTGAGATCCTTCAACGTAGTGGCACCCAAGTTGAGAAAAAGCAAGCAGGTTCCCTTTTTAACTTTCTTTAATTTACTTTTTTTTAAAAATAATTCTAGTCAAAGAAATTAAAAAGATTAGTTTTTTATAAACTTTTTGTACCTTTATTAGTGTATCTATGTCTATTTGCATTTTTTAAGCAAGTATGTGAAATGGGTGTGAATAATTTGGATTGGATATGTAGAACTTAAATAGTGAACTTCAATTGGATTGAGGCCTATTTGATGGATCAATTGACTGATAAGAAGATGTCTATGGAAGGGAAAATTTTCAACTTTCTTTAATTAAATTTGATAATTCTTGTCAAAGAAATAAAAAAGATTACTTTTTGATACTCTTTTTGGTACCTTTATTTGTGTATCTATATTTGTTTCCAATATTTGAGCATGCATTTGAAATGGGTCTGAATAATTTTGATTGGAGAGGTGTATTTGATTGATCTATGGTAGGAAAATTTTGCGTCTGATGTAATTTTTGAAGGTTTTACCTTTTTTTTTTCTTTTTTTTTTTTTTTATAAGGGGAAGGTTTTGAAGTTTTAATGGAGCGGAATGGATACAGAGAATTCGTATAGTAGTCTCTAATTAGTTTGGAATTGAAGTATAGGTAATTGATTTAGAGACGTTATCTGGATTTGAACTTGATGGGTTCAACCTTTAAAGTTCTTAGCACTGAACTTTTGATATTTTGGGATTCAAGAGTCTTATATTTGTTAAACTTTTGTGGATTTTTAAGTATATATCTTTGTTCATGTCGAATGTGTTGCTTTCTGTTGAACAGGTAGCTCATATGCTACATCCGCCTCTGGATTTATTAATCAAAACACACATATGCTAGGAAAGATTGGTTTTTATAGTAATTTTGATGGTCTTTAATTTTCAAGAATGGCAGAATCTTGAATGGGTTCTCTATTTGAGTTGAGTTGATTTTTTAAAATTTCTTTGACCAAAAAGGTTCTCTATTTTTGGAGGATAGTTCAGAATTGTTTACTCTACTCCAAACTTCGCTTTGTGTGTGTTGCAATGAGATGGTTGCGAAGCTCGATATTGCTTTTCATAATTCTATATCACTATGCCTATTCACTGGTTGAGAAGAACTATTTTCACAGATGTAAATTTTGTATTTAAGGGTAATGCAAGTCGATGCGAACCAGTCATTTCTGGAATAAAGTGTCATGTCTGGAATAAAGTATCCTTCTAACTCTTACTTTAAAATAGGACTGGTTGATGGATAGGCAGCTACCTGTAAATCTAACATAACCATGTGGCTAAATGTAAATGCAGGAAAACCTTTAACTATTGCTATTGTTTCTGATTTGTTGCTTCCTTTTTGGGAGGAATGTTCATTGATGGAGATTTTCTCATTTTCCCTGATTTTTTATCTTTTCAGCTACAATATTTCCTGTAGTTCAGAAGCAACACCAGCTTCTTGTGACCCTACTTCTATGTAATGCTGCTTCGATGGAGGTAATAACCCTGATATCTGGCTTCTTCATTTACTCTAGGATGTCTGCACTCTGCAATTAGGTTTACAAAATGTGAAGCAGAAACATGAAGAGGAGGTTGGATTGGGTGAAGGTGGATGAGAGGCAGAGGCGGATCCAAGATTTGAAGTTTATGGGCTTCTACCGTAATCTCGAATTAATACAATAATAACTTGGTTCACAGTTAGATATTTACAGATATTTAGTGAATTTTCTAATTGAAATACAGGATCTACGCAAAAACTACTGAGTTCGGTGGAACCCATATATTATACTCTAGATCCGCGAGTGATGAGGGGGTGAGCAGGTGAAAATGTGACAGCTCATAAATGTATTACTTGTAAATTGAAATGATCACTGTCCATAAGTAATCTAGTCTTTTTTTTACGGACTATGTAGTTTGTGACTGCAGAGTTGTGCAAGCAAAATGATATGATCATAGACTAGAAACTGAACAGATCCACTTCTATTGCCCAGCTAAAGGAAAGCGGGTAGGAAAATTCAGAAGGAGTGACAGTTCTTAAATCAAATGGGAGAATAAGATGCTTGTTCAAGAAAAATTGATTGATGAAAGTAGATCAAATGTGGAGAAAATTTTATGTCTTTATGTAATTTGCTTACTTATAGAAGTATGTGTTATTTAATGAAGTGAGGAGATGACGATCTTTACTTTTTTTTACTTTTTGATTCTTTCAATTTCAGGCACTACCTATATACCTGGACAAAATTTTCAACCAATATGTGGCCATTATACTATCAGTAACTTTTGTTTTGGCATTTGGAGAGGTAATTTGTACTGCTTGGCCTCAATTAATATCTTGCTAATATTTAAGAGCTACTTGTGATGCTGTGATCCTTCTGCTATTCTTTGCTTTCAGGTTATTCCTCAAGCAATATGCACCAGATATGGACTTGCCGTAGGCGCAAACTTTGTCTGGCTTGTTCGTATTCTGATGATTCTATGCTACCCAATTGCTTACCCCATAGGAAAGGTAGCTACTACAGTCTTCGAGCAATTGCTTCTAAGATATAGCTGGATATCTACAATTTATTTTCTTGAAATCATCGCAATCGTCCAAAAAGAAGTGTCAAAGCAGTTTAGCCAAAACAGATGCATTCTTGACTTAAATTAGTACCATTATTCGAACATATCGGAAATGTTTAAAGGCATTTTTCTACTTAGATGGCTAGTGTTGCTTTTGATGCACAGCTAAATGGAGAAAAGAGGATTTACCTTTTTTGGATGATTTTGAGAATGACATCAGGAAAATGCATGTTTATGAAGTTGCTATAAGTGAATATAGACGTTTCAACCCTACCATAATCAAGAATAGATCTTGGTCCGACTGCATACGTTCATATTATCTTGAAATACTTGTGTATCCAATTATCTTTATATGATTCTCATTTAGGGTTCTTTCTTGTCTAGAAATTAGTTTACCATTAAGACGAGATCTTGTGGAACCGTTATGTTTATCTTATCATAATGATGTAAATTTTCTATTCCAGTGGAGTTAATTTTGACTCAATTTATGTTATATTCAATATCTGGATGTGGTACAAATGAGCAAAATGGATAATGAGGATTCATACCGCCGACTCCATCTAGCTTGCTACGTAGTTGTGGATATTATGTTCAATATAAGTGTCTTTCATAAAGGTTTATTTTTTCCATCTTATTTACCAAGATATCTAATATTATATGATCTTTAGCTAGTATTCAGTCTCTTCGATCAATTGCTTTGCTGTCTTGAGCTAGTTAGTAAAATTGATAACATTTGTCTATGACAATTTTACTTTGTCTTATAGTGGTCGAAATCAAGAAATGAAATCTGTACCTTTCTCTACCTAGAATATATAACAACATAACAAATTGTGCTTCTCTAAGTTCTATTCTCTTGACTGCCCGGGGAATGCTAATGTTCTTCCACATTAGGGTGCCAATTCTTAGAAGTGGTAGAACATCTGACTTCATTTATGCTGGCTTGTCTTTCCAGATCCTGGACTGCGTATTGGGACACAATGAAGTACTATTCAGACGTGCTCAGCTGAAAGCCCTTGTTTCTATTCACGGTCAAGAGGTCTGTATTGTATCATGATTTGCTGGAGTAATTTGAATGTGTAACTAGTAGTCACTAAGCTACAATTTCCTTTGGCATTTCGTAAACCATGATTCATTATTGAGAAATTTGTGCAGGCTGGCAAGGGAGGTGAACTTACACATGATGAGACGACAATCATTAGTGGAGCACTAGATTTGACTGAGAAGGTAGTGTCAGTAAAACTGTCATTTGTGACATACTCTAATCTGTCAGTATCTGAGTTCTATAGTTCAAGACACAAACTCTTGACTTATATATTATTTATAGCCCATAATCCCTTTTTCTTTGCGGGGGAAGGTGACCCATGAAGAAATACTCAGCAACTGACCCTTAACTAAAGTACACGATGGCAATATATAGTTTTTTAAATCTTCTAGACTCTTTCTCTCCTTTTTAGCCAGGGTGGTGCAATGATCATCTTCTCTTTTGTTCTACTTTTTTTCATATCGATAGACTGCTGAGGAGGCAATGACGCCCATTGAGTCAACATTTTCATTGGATGTCAATTCAAAGCTGGACTGGTGAGTGTGAGCAATTAGTCTGCAACGTTCATAACTTATCAAACTTAGTCTTCCGCTCTTTAAATCTTGTGAAGCATCATGCTACTCAGATTAAGAACTTTCAAGGAATGACATTTCACTGTCTCATGCACTACATTTTATCTTTAATTATATTGTCACCGTAATCAGTGCGTCTGCTTCTCTTAATTGTGGCTTCCTTTATGAGAATCAAGCAACTAATGAGTTTTCCTGTGCTAAGCTCAAACATTTGAGCTGATGGTTAACTTCTCAAAATACGATTTCTTTTGTTATCAGTTTTAATGATCAAGGGCAAGCACAATGCTTCCATCGGTTCTGCTTGGAACTCGAATGTGAATAGTTTAATGTAACATGACATACATTTACTTTTTAGATCAGGAATCCATGTATGTTTTAAATTCAATGCTTACATGAAAGCGATATTGCGGTTAATATGCCATTACTGTACTTACCAAGGTGTACTTCTTCATCTTTTCTCTTATTTTGGTTTTCCTTTTGGTGTGTGTGTGTGTGTTGTGGGGGGGCGGGGTGGGGTGGGGGGCTGTAACCAAAGTTAAATAAGAGGCTTAAAAGGATCTCTTGCCAATTGAACCTTAGGTGTTGAGCTAAGATTATGTTATTATTCTTCCAGAAAATTGAGGAATACTCTCTCCAGATGAGCTTCACGTAACAGTACTTTCATAGCTGTATACAGTTGTTATGTGCTCATGCATATGGTTGTTGCCTTCATTTGCTCTATGCGATTCCTTGGAGAGATGTGATTATAGATGTGTTATTGTTGAAGGATTAGTCGTATGTTCACTTTTACTTCTTAAATACATACTGAATGTGTCTAGCCATATCAAGATGTCAACCCTGGGAATGCTTTCTTGAATATTAAGCTCAAGGAGGTGATTAAAACATTCTTTATTCCCATCGTAGGGAAGCAATGGGAAAAGTTCTTGCTAGGGGTCATAGCAGAGTTCCTGTATACTCTGGCAATCCAAAGAATATTATTGGTCTTCTACTGGTGAGTTTTGCATAACCTTCTTAGCACGCTTCACTTGTAATCTTGCTACTCTTTGAATTCATTGATGGTTTAGTACTTAATTGATGTTAGGTGAAAAGTCTTCTTACTGTGCGGCCGGAAACAGAGACGCCAGTTAGTTCTGTTTCTATTCGGAGAATTCCACGGTATTAATTTCTAATTATATACTTTCTCTGTTTTGCATTTGTGACATTTAAGCTAGAAATGTTGTTCGTCATACATGTTTTCAGAGTTCCTGCTGATATGCCGTTGTATGACATACTAAACGAGTTCCAAAAGGGTAGCAGTCATATGGCTGCAGTAGTGAAGACTAAAGGAAAAAGCAAAAAACATCCTTTGGTCATCGAGGAAGAGAAATCTCAGGATGGTGCAGTCACTGGTGGAAATTCTCTGTTAACTACTTCTCAAACAAAGGATAAAAAGTCAGATAGCGTTGTCGTTGATATTGAGAAGGTTAGAGTCCCAGCAGCAGTAACCTCGCCTGCATCTGGTGATGCAGTGATGGATTCATTGATTCAGTCATCAGACGATATTGAGGAAGGTGAAGTAATAGGTATAATCACCTTGGAAGATGTATTTGAAGAACTTTTACAGGTAGCCTTTGGGGTTCTTTCGGTCTCGTACTTCGTGTTATTCTGCCAGTTGGGATAAGAGATGGCACTTACATTATAAAGTTTGGTCTTGGTGCAGGAGGAAATAGTAGATGAGACCGATGAGTATGTTGATGTACATAGAAGGTGGAGCTGGACATAGAAAACTTAGTTATATCTAATCAGTATTATATGTTTCGGGGAGGATATTCTAACATTGATATTAAACAGGATACGTGTGGCTGCTGCAGCAGCTGCTTCATCAGTGGCACGAGCTCCATCGGTTCGTAGATTAACAGCCCAAAAGGCAGCTGTAAGTGCACATGCATTTTATATGATGAAATTTTCTTGAAAGTCTGACGTTCTGTGTGAGATCTCTAAAATACATAACTAAGGTTGCAAGACACAGGATTCACATTTTGACATCAACTGATTGTCGATGACCATGCTTTGACACCTATACTATATGGAGCATGAGCTTTTATGGTGCACCTAATGTATCTATTTTATTTGTCTTTTTAATAAATGCCTGATGCATTTAAAATTCGTCAAAGT
This sequence comes from Nicotiana tomentosiformis, assembly GCF_000390325.3. Lineage (NCBI taxonomy): Eukaryota > Viridiplantae > Streptophyta > Magnoliopsida > Solanales > Solanaceae > Nicotiana > Nicotiana tomentosiformis. The sequence continues at coordinate 37,711,931 of NC_090820.1, read as the reverse complement.
TTTATGATGAGATCATATATATCTATTTTCAAATGATTACTAATTTATGATGAGATCATATATATCTATTTACATCTATTTTCTGTTTCTTACGATGCTGATATTATTTTTTTGGCTTCTGTTGCTGTCACTGATCTATTGTCTATTGTCTATTGTTTATTTTCTTCTTCTTGAGCCGAGGGTCTTTCGGAAAAAGCCTCCCTACCCCTCCGAGGTAGGGGTAAGGTCTGCGTACACTCTACCCTCCCCAGACCCCACTTGTGTGATTTTATTGGCTTCTTGTTGTTGTACTAATCTATCTGCTGCTAACAAATAAGAAGACACATTGTTAACAACCTGCTTGTACAAACAACTGGACTGTCCCAATCCTCCAGCCCCTCTTTACAAGAAAAAAAAAGAGAGGAAAAGAATAAGGAGATAAAATGAAGATGACTGGATTTATGAGGAGCTGAAGCTGGAAATCTTCAACTAACTGTAAATTCGTGTAATGCAGAGATCTACCTACAATAAATTGCACACACTTTCGATGTCTTTTAGATTTTCAGTTATTGACCTTGATTATTAGAATCTATAAACCAAGTGGCATAAATTTTAAGAGGCTATATTGGTATAGATTACTGTGAAGAATCTATCTTCTTTGATTCTTGAATTTATTACCTTGTTATTCGAGTGAAAATATACACTGTCACTGTACTTGTGAATGGGAGTTTTGCCTTTTCTTGACCAAGGTAAACTTTTTAATTTTGTTTTTTGTTTTTTTTTATTTGATTGTTCAGGGAGGCCAAAGTAAGGAAGGCCAGAGCCCCAAAAAGTCCACTGAGGACCTTTCTACCTCAAAAAGAACACAAGGGAGTCTCAGAGAACCTCTTCTTGATAACAAGAGATAAAAATAATGTGCTGAGGCTTTTCTGTTTCAGTAATGGGTGAAACCAGAGTGGCTGTAAATTTTGAGAGGACATGGCAAATGCTTCTGCAATCCGGGTATATAATTTTATGAGAAAATATTTATTTATATGAAATGTCTCAGGTTCATTAATTGTGTGGGAATACTATTGTGTAAAGACAAACTCATAATAACCATGTTGGTAAAGGAACGGCTTTCGTGGCTCATTTTGGTTATATTCTGAGTAGAGCTGTCAATACGAGCCGGCGTAGCCCAGCCCAGCCCAGCCCATACAGGCTTTGGTAGCCCAGCCCACTGTTTCGATAGGCCTTAAAATAGTGAGTCCAACCCAGCCCTACGTGGGTACGGGCCCCCACAGACCAGCCCACTATTTTTATAAATTATTTTCCATATTTTTTAAACCAAAATTGCAAACACATATATATTTTCAAGCCAAAAACCATACTTGTTGGATAGAAAGTTTCTGCAAAACTTAATAACTTTTGATATTGTTCCAATATATTACTATAAAACACAAAAAAGGAGGATAATATTTCATTCATTAAAATTCAATACTCAAAATAAACTACTCAAAAATACTTTCAAGGTGCTCATAGCATATCCAACGCCAATAAATCATCTTCATCTAGCACATTTGAATTCTCTTGTGAAACAAAGATGTCTTAACGTCTTCATTTTTATTTAAATTTATAATGCAATGTTAATTAGTTAAACATTAAGAAATAACTAAAATTTTAAGGACAAAAAATATTTATATTCACACAAAAAGTATTACTAGTTTAGGATTGGACTACTCTTCTTGTTATTTTTAGTTTCTTATATTTTTTTTTATATTTTTTATATTTTTAATTAAATACGTTATTAAGCCCACGGGCTGGCGCAGCCCAGCCTCGATCAAGCCTCATGGGCCACATGCTTACTTGGACCGGGCTTAAAAGTCTCATTTTTAAATGGGCTCCAATTTTAGCCCAACTCTATTAAATCATGGATTGACCTGGGCTGGCCCAGCGGGCCAAGCTCATATCGACGGCTGTGATTTTGAGTGTTATAATTCTAAAATTAATCACTCCTACTAAATAAAGATATTACAAGTTGTTTTGATGCAACATTATCATTGGATAAACCTTCTATCGTCTCATCCATCCAATAGACTCACAATTCCTTTTTCTTTTTCTTTTTCTTTCGTTTCGTTTCTTTTTTTCTCCTAGGCTTACCAGTGGTACTAGTACTATTTTTGTATTTGCTTATTCCTGGTTCTTTGTTATTACATGTTGTGTCATTCGCTTCCGTTACCCTATTACCTTGTTGTTGCTATTATTTGTTGCATTATTTTCATTGTTCCTTGAGTCGAGAGTCCATTGGAAGCAGTCTCTCTACCATTACAAGGTAGGGGTAAGGTTTGCATATACATTACCCTCCTCAAACCCCACATGTGGGATTACACTGGGTTTGTTGTTGTCGTCATTGTTGTTGTTTCTTTCGTTTCTTTTTAGTACTTGGTTGATGAAACAATAGGAAAGGTAAGGTATTTCGTGTAAACTATAATTGCTCCAAAAATAAATAAGTAAATACAAACAAAGACAAAAAAAATGGGAGGTTAAGAAAGAGCTGGAAATTCTGAAGCTCTTTTCATCCTGACTTAGAAGAGTAGAGAAGCTGAAACAAATGGAAATGCTGTTATGTAATTACAACATTCATGTAAGGTAAGTTGGAACATGGTCTTGAGCCAATTTTGGTCATTTCCTCTCCCCCCCCGGTTCCCCAGGGCTTGTGGAAAGGTCTTGGTGGTGGTGGTTGGGGGGGGGGGGAGGGGGGAGATTTCAGAAATTGAAGGCATTACATATGCTCAAACCATACATTAGACACGGCAGCATAATGATACAAGTATGCTTTCAGTTAACCTTACTGACAAGCAAAGGGGGTTCCACAATTTAAACACGGTATTGTAGGTTTTGGGACGAGAGAGTAAGTTCTGTAATATATATCTTACTCTAAACCCTCAGGGGTTGGCCTGGTGGCAATTAACTTGAGCCTTGGGGTTTGCTCCCTTTCAAGGTCTCAAGTTCGAAACCCACTGGGTGCAAACAATTTCTGAGGGCCATCGGACTGGGTAAAATCTGAATTAACCGTGGTGCACTTGCGGGAAACTCTTTGCCGAGGGCCTGTGCACCCCCGGGATTAGTCGGGTCTCAAAGAGACTCGGACACCCGGTGCAAAATCAAAAAAATATCTTATTCTATCTATACTTGCTTTCGACACATAATTGTATGAACGAAAACAAGAAAACAACGAGTTCTACTAAACCCGCAAACCAATGGTCGGATCTGCCACTACTGGCTTACAGAGTTGCTACAAACTTAAAGTTGTCTTTGCTACAAACTTAAAGACCCTTTACATTAACTCAAGAATGTATAAAAGACATGACAGGATAATGATATCCAGTATATATGCTCTTGGTTTTACAGTTGTCATTTTCTAAACTTTACAAAGACACTTGACCGTGAATTACAAAAAAGCTTACCAGGAGATAGATATATGTTAGATTGGAGTCTCTTCTTCATCAAAATGCTCAATCATTTTATCATTCCAAAGAAGAAGAGTTACTGAACATCTCCAAATGATATAAATCCTTGTTCTCTGCTCTTGAATGTACTTACTACACCTCTGCCATGACCTAAACTTTAATTTTCTTTGCAATAGTAACTCCCTTGTCATCATTATCATAGAACTACCCAAATCCAGTGAAAAAAGTTGGCTATTCAAGAAATCATCAAATTGGCTGTGCTATTGGAGAGCATACATAGAGAAACTAATAAAGATTCTTTGATAGCCAAGATTTATATAGTGGGAACCTCAAAAAATCAACAAAATAAAATAGAAATTAAGGTAATTGACAGATGTTGTTTGCTGATTGGGGAGCTTGTGCCAGGTTGTAAGGGTCCTACTAGTTTGGAAGAAGAATAAGCAGAGTGATATCAGCTTGTCTCCCTACCAAACTAACCAAAGAAAGGGACTCGACCCAACTTGTCTACTATTTCAATTTTCAAATACTTAATTCTTGAAGAACCCCATAATTTTTCACTTATAAACAAGTGTTTTTCCCATACAAATAGCTTTAGTTGGGAATGAATATTATTGAGATATGCTATTTATAAATTATTCCCAAGAAAAATAATCTTTTTCCGATTGAGAGAGAATATATAGGGAGAGATAAGAATAAAATCGTCGTTTTTGGTTTAATAATGCATGAACTTTGATTTTTCGCAATATGAAACTGTTCTTAGCCACCTTCTTAATTGTCCTAGTTCTTTGCTTATTTCAAAAGGTATAGTACAATAAACAGTGTAAGGGATAATGGATTCTTTTCAGATTGATAAATTCATTTTCCATAATTGCGCTCCTCTCTCTCTTCTTACACATATTGTCCTCCTTATATCCCGTGTGTATTTTATTTTTAGGATTTAACTTATATATAATAACAATATAAGTAATTTTCATATTGTATTAAATAATTAATTAGAGCAAATTATTTAATGCCTGGGTTATTTTTATTGTTTAATATTTAAGTTATCAAATTAGAATTACTATAAACAACTACAAAAGGGAAGTCTTTGCACAAAGTCAAAAATTGTGGTCCTAGGCTCCTAGTCATGTGTCCAGGAGGTTAAGAGTTCAAGCTGCTGAAACAACCTCTTATAGAAAATGCAAGGTAAGGGTGCCACCAGATCAACCCAATAGGGTCCGGTTGTTCCCTCAACTCTGGGCATAGGGAAAACTTAGTGCACCTGCACCAATAAGTTATCATCACCTAATGCACAAAAGCTAAACTCTTCTTTTTATAGGGAAAATTTCCATTTGAGCTCTATGTACTTCTTCCCACCCCCTTCTTGCCACCATATTATTCATTGGATGGTCCATCAATTTCCATTTTCATAAAAGTAGAACATGCATGCATTACATTCCCCAACAAATAATAACTATGAATCGATTTAGTTTCTCGTTTTATTGTCTCCTTTTCTTTCTTCTTTTCCTTGAGATCGGGACTAAAGGAAAAAGAACAAGAGAACAAATTGAATAACTAGAATGTAATGGTTGCCCCTACTGCTATGGGGAATATAGCTATATATAGTTATATTTGTTGGTTATGAACTGAATATTTACACAAATTAATAGAGGAAATTAAATTGTACAGACTACTTCAGAAAGGAAAATAAGAAGGTCAAGTAACAAAATGTCATTTACAATTACGGAAAAGAAAACACAAGGCGCATTCATCTTTGCTAGGTTTGGCCTTGTTTTTTAACTTTGGACAGTCTTTCTTCCCGTACCCCTTTTCTTGGCAAAAGACGCATTCATCTTTGTTGGGTCTTGATCTTGACTTCAATCTTCCTTTCTTCGTTCTCATTTGGTTTTGAAAACGATCTTACAACCAGTGCTTCTCCTTCTCCACTCTTTTGCTTTTCTCTCTTTCTTTGTTCATAGTTGTATAAGGCATAACAAACTTCTTTGAGAGATACTTCATCATTCCCATGAAGTAAAGTTGTTTCGAGTTGTTCGTATTCATCGGGAAGTGAACTTAATAACATTAAGGCCATATCTCTATCACTAAAAGTCACGTCCATATTTTACAAATCTGTAGCCAACTCATTAAAGCTGGTGATATGATCATTCATTGTAGTACCAGGAACATATGTGAAGCGTAACAGTCTTTTTTTCATGAAAAGTTTATTTTGACTGTTTTTCTTCAAGAATTTATCATCCAATGCATTCCACAATTTACTTGCAGAAGTTTCTTTTGAGTATGGATACTTCTGTTCTCTTGCGAGGTAAGATCGAATGGTACCACAAGTAATGCGGTTGATAATCTTTCAATCTTTTTCTCTAATATTGTCTGGTTTATTTTGTTCTATGGCAATATCTAGCACTTGTTGAAAAGGACATCAAGAACCTCAGCTTGCCACATCCCAAAATATCCCGACGCGTCAAAAATTTCAACTACAAAATTTGCATTTGACATAATTCTTGTCATAAGCGAAGATGCCAACGACGTATTACTGACACCCGATGTGGACTCTTCATTTTTATTATCTCCCATTTTTGCTACAGATACTATTTATTTACTGACAGTACAGAACACCAAAGTAATTTTTTTCTGATGTGGAAGTTCACCACAGAGCATATTCAGATAGAACTTTGGCTCCGATACCAATTGTTGCGGAAGCCGAATATATTGAGAGTGATTAAATCACAGCTACTATATCTAAATGTAGCTAATAAATAGTAAATGAGACAATAATAAAAAGAACACTAGAAATTAACGAGGTTCGGCAAAATTTAATTTTTGCCTAGTTCTCGGACGCAATCAACTCAAACTTTATTTCACTCCAAAAATACAAGTGAAATACTACAAGAGAGAAAGAAGATTCAAATGCCTTAGGAGATAAGAAGGCAAGTGAGAGATGTTTACAAATGAACAAAACCTTTGCTATTTATAGAAGGGAAATGACCTTAATAATGTCATGCATAACATCACATTAAGTGTGATCATGCAATGTAAATTCATGAAAAAATGCATCTACCAATTTCTTCCTAAAAGAAGGCTTCAAATGTCCACACTAGTTCACAACTTCACATTAATCTTGTCAAATTCAACATAAGGAATATGGATTCTTTTAATATTGATAAATTCATTTTCCATAATTGCGCTCCTCTCTCTCTCTCTCTCTCTCTCTCTCTCTCTCTCTCTCTCTCTCTCTCTCTTAGACATATTGTCCTCCTTATATCCCATGTGTATTTTATTTTTAGGTTTTAACTTATATATAATAACAATATAAATAATTTTCATATTGTATTAAATAATTAGTTAGAGAAAATTATTAAATGCCTGGGTTATTTTTATTATTTAATATTTTAGTTATCAAATTAGGATTACTATAGACAGCTACAAAAGGGAAGTCTTCGCACAAAGTCAAAAGTTGTGGTCCTAGCCATATGATCAGGAGGTCATGGGTTCTTACTGCTGAAACAACCTCTTATAGAAAATGCAAGGTAAGGGTGCCATCAGATCCACCCAATAGAGTCTAGCTGTTTCCTCAACTCTGAGCATAGCGAAAACTTAGTGCACCAGACTACGCTTTATAAACATTTGCCGTTGTTACAAGTTATCATCACCTAATGCACAAAAGCTAAACTCTTCTTTTTATAGGGAAAATTTCCATTTGAGCTCTATGTACTTCTCCCCACCCCCTTCTTGCCACCATATTATTCATTGGATGGTCCATCAATTTCCATTTTTATAAAAGTAGAACATGCATGCATTACATTCCCCAACAAATAATAATGCAGCATTGCTTCTATGAATCGATTTAGTTGCTCGTTTTATTATCTCCTTTTCTTTCTTCTTTTCCTTGAGATCGGGACTAAAGAAAAAAGAACAAGAGAACAAATTGAATAACTAGATTGTAATGGTTGCCCCTACTGCTATGGGGAATATAGCTATATATAGTTATATTTGTTGGTTATGAACTGAATGTTTACACAAATTAATAAAGGAAATTAAATTGTACAGACTACTTCAGAAAGGAAAATAAGAAGGTCAAGTAACAAAATGTCATTTACAATTACAGAAAAGAAAACACAACATGATTTACATAGCGATCATGAAAAAAACAAAAAAGCAAAATTAAATTGAAGCACAACAAATCTAGAAAACTAAATCATCCTATAATAGAAAAAGAATACAAACCGTGATTTACACAACGATGACAAAGGTAAGTACGTGAACCATAACTCAAGAGTAATTGTCCCAACACAAAAGCATAGTTATACAAATCCTCATAATATAGAGCTTCCCCTTCTGTTGTTTCACCATTCTTTTTACCTTTTCAAACCTCAGCAGCTTCTTCATTCTTTCTCTTAGTTTAATGAGTTCTCTAACTAAAAATTTGCACTAAGAATTCACTAATTATAGCTACTCGATCAAAAACTCCAAAGGGACCTTCTATTTATAGTACATGAAGACATGACTTAACTTAATTGTATATATAGATAGATCCATCATATGCAAGAAGGAGACTGTACCAACAAAGGTTGTGATATAGTGGTAAATACTCCTTCAACTTTAACTAGAGGTCTCAGGTTCGAGCCCTTGATATATAGTCATTTTTACTAGGGAATGCTTTACCCCTGATGTGGGACTTCCAAACTCGAATCTAGATTTAATTGGGCCTAATTACGAGTACCCGGACACCGAATAAGAAACAGAGAAAATGCAGACTAAATTTAGGTCAATATTAGAGTAGGGACACAGTGCACCCTGAGATAACATCCATGTCACGTGCCTTTTCTGGTTTAGAGTACCAAGTATATACATATATAGATAAATTTTGCCTGCCACTGATGATTGCCACCCGTGTAAACAGTTTTTAAGTTAACTTAATATATAACATCAAAACGTTATCTTCCATGTGAAAAATTAGCCCCACTTTCTCTGTCTTTTCATGAACACACCACTAGTTCTTCCCTAACTTGCAAAGGGACATTACATAAATCAAAAGTTAGTATGATCAGAGCTTCCAAGACTGTCCCTATCCATGCAACATTAACTTCACATTACAAATTCTTTCATTTGTATACACAGTATAAACAATTTTTACAATATTAATGTAATGTAATGTAATATGTATTGAAATTAGTTGGCAGTCTCTAGACAGATCACTTGCTTTTTTTTTTTTTGGGTACAATCATCTGGTATTCAGTACCCCACTAGCTCGACTAATCCGAATTCGTACTACATACAGGGGCGTACCCACCTTAGTGCAAGCGGTGTCATCCAATACTGCTTGGTCGAAAATTATTTACTAAATATAAATCTATATAATATGAAAAAAATAAAAAAAAAGTTAAATAAAGTGAAATTGATACCACTTAACAACAAATGTGACTTAGAGCCGTGATTGAGCGCATCAAATACTTAATGTTAGGTTGTGAGATCGTGATGTTCTCTTAATTTTTGGAACTATAAATCTATTATTTAAGAAAGATACAAGTTAGAAGGAAGCAAACTCTTGACCTCTTTTAGAAGGTATCAACTAAACCTTTAAGCCTTAAATCGCTATGGTGCCATATGCTCACAGAAAATGTCTAAGATAAATGTATCATAGGTTATTATGAATACACTTAAAAAAAACAAATTGTAGTAATTTATTTTGAGTTATGTTTTATTAATATAATTTGATCATATTTTTTAATTACAATATTGTTTCAATTATTAGTTCATTTGTTTAATTTTTTAAAATATCGACACCGCTTACGAAAAATTCCGCGGCCGGCCCGGAGTAGTGCATAGGGCCGTTAAAGAACAAAGCATTCCCTGCCAAAGGTTTCTCTATTTCCAGGCTAAAAAAAAAGGACCTTGGTAAAGGGCAATATTACAAAACCAAATAAAGAATTTTTATACTTCTATAGCAAGACAGTTCCTCCAGGGTCGAGAAAAACCTTGAAATTCAACTGTAGGAGATTTTATTGAGTTTCAATCCATGATCCTTAACATAGATGTCCCTCTGGCATGCTAAAGCATGGCAGAGAAGTGCTAACTCCTTATCTTTAAGGCAAGAGGAATCAAAGATAAGATTTTTAAAAAGACATCAAACCCTCTAAGTGGACCTATGAAAATGAACTACTTATCTCAAGTTAATGCATGATCAAAGCTGATTGATGGGACAAGAATCAAGATTAAATTTGGCCCTGTCCTTGTGGAGTTTTGGATCAATAACTCAGTTATGAACACAGTTTGCAAGCTTAATTCATGTCTAATTTCTGTAGGGTGGGACAGGCTATTAAAGGGACAAATGTTTTCAAATAGTGGGAATGTTATGGCTTTATTGAACTCAAAGGAAAAGACCAGAGTGGTGGGGGGAAGTTTCCCATTGGCATGTCAATTGGGTGATTTGAGAGTTTAATAATGCAAGGGGAAGTGTTATGCTTGATTGTGACTAACTGAGACACCACAATCACAACATTCTCTTTTCAAGCATAGCCAAAAAGGTGAAGCAATTCAATAAGATGCAAACCACTTTTGGAAGGTATAAACTGGTTGAGTCCTTTCTGGTAAAAAAATCAGACAGCTCATATTGCCTTTATATTATTTAGGTGGCAAAATTAACTCATGAAAATATGATATAACTTATTTGCTCAAGTTTAGTAGAGTTGAGCTGGCATTTTTTCATGGAGGATCAGTTTGGACACATCTCAACTGATCATCCCATTTAAAAGTTCAACTGATGTGGGCTAAATATGTAAATAAAATTGACCATAAGGAAATGTCAAAATATTATTTTTTCAAAAAATATTTTTTTTGATGTGTTAGATACAACCATAGTAAAAGAGAAAATAGTTTTGCTTGGTAATTAAATAAATTATAAGAAAATCAATAAAAAAAATTAAAACTTGATAAGAGTTAGGAGGTTTGGACTATATATGACCTACAGTTTAGCCGCTTTCAGCCCGAGTGACTAGGGATGTCAATAGATTTTCAAAAATCGATTAAACCACTGAACCGTACAGTACCGCACTGACTGATTATATAGGTTCTTTTATAAATAAAACTGTAGGTTTTTATATAAATTTATAACCGTACCAATAGTTAGGATATGTTATAAATTTGATTAAAATAAATCGAAAAAATACCGAACCACACAGAATAAAATTTTATAAAAAAAATATAATTTATACATTAAATTTAAATATAACAAAGCATTAAATCTTTTTCTTTGGGTCTTGGGATTATGAAAACATTTACAAACTAACAAGTAATTAGAACTTAAAGTCTTAGTTCACAAACCTTTTTTGCTACTCCTACTAAAACTAAATTAGTTCCAACATATTGGGTAGCAAGCCACAAGGTATTTCAACAATTTTGAGCAGCAAGTCACAAAGTATTGAATATCTTTCCTCTTATATAATTTGGATTTCTATTAATAGATGCTTGAGTCACAATTTGACTAATATCTTTTCACTATATGATTCATATTTTTCTTATGTTTGCTTAATTTTTTTATGTTGTTGTAGATTAATAGCGAGATGAATATCTACTTTGGCTATCCTTTATATTTTTTTGATTCATCGTCTTTTAAACAGTAAAAATTTCTATATAGTTTTACCGAAGTCCTTTGTAAGTACGTATATTATCGTGTTCTAACTTTTATTAACGACTCTTAATTACATGTTATTTTAAGAAAAATACTAAAAATTAACCAAACTGTACCGACATCGAAGAGAAACCGGGATGATTGGGACAATTTCAAAATGTCTAATTTTGGCTATACAAAATAAAGTAACCGAAAAATTAGTATGATATAAATTTTATAAAATAGCCAGTCGAACCGAACCATTGACACCCCTACAAGTGACCATTTAGCGTAAAACTTTTATGAAACACCCTATTTGATCGTTGACATTTAAATTGTACTCGGTTTTCTAATGTTATATAAGTGGTATCCAGTATTTACAAACTTCAAGCAAAGTCTTCTCCTCCTCCTACTAGAGTTTCTATGCATGAGAATAAGTGATATTCAAACTTCTTGATAAGTTATGTGCCTTTGTGTTTTGATTATTTAACAAACTTCATATGAGAACCAGAAAAGGAACCTAATACAAAGTCTCTCCGTGCTCAACAAGTCAAATGTCTGGCACAAGTTCCAATGAAATTAGTTAAGGGAACGACAGAGGAAAAAGATAGATATCAGTTCCTCCGATCACAATACAAGTCAACTCTTTACAGTTGTTAAAGCTGCTGCACTGTTGTACTGCACACGCACCAGTGCAACAGTCACTGTTGAAGCATGATGTATACCAGACACTTTCTTGCATCATTCTAGTGACCTTACCTATATATTACCAACATGAGGCAACAGATTACACACACTTGCAAAACCCTAATACATAATTTACTCTCAAGTGTGCAGCCGCCTTCATTTACTCCAAGGCATTGAAGAACAAAGCAGTAACAGAACAAAGGTCCATATCCCAACATTGAGTACATCATGTGTCCTTAGTATTGTTGTATTTTTGTTAATGTTATTCACTTATAACTCGTACTCAGCTTATTTAGAAGCATCTCGTAGGATACCTTTATAAACCATAAACTGTGTGTTTGTGTTTGACTAGAGTTAGTCAAGTGGTTAGCTTTGTAATAGAGTTATTACAAAGAGGCTTGCAATGTAGTTATTGCAAGTAGGTGAGGGATTAAGAGTTTAATTCCTAGGTTACAATATGTTGTAATCTAAAGTTATTCGGTTAGTTAAGTTGAAATCCTACGAGTGTAGGTCGCGGTTTTTAATCCCGTGAGTTGGGAGTTTTTCACGTAAAATATTATTGTATTATTTACTTACCGCAGTGTATGTGTGTTCTGTGGGAACTGATTGAGGTTCTCTATCAGTTCGATGGACTCTTAGTTTTCATCAATTGGTATCAGAGCAGGTTCTTTCTATAAGGCTAACACTTAGAAAGGATCTACATGGCTGCTCCACCAAATTTTGAAGAAGGTCAATCAACCTACATACCACCAAGGTTCAATGGACAATACTATGGATGGTGGAAGATAAGAATGCATGATTTTAACATGGCTAAAGATTCAGAGCTCTGGGATGTCATCTGTGACAGACCCTTTATCCCTATGAAGACCATTGGCGAGACATCTGTCCAAGTTCCAAAGACAAAGAAGGAGTACAATGATGCCTATCGCAAAGTCATCGAGAAAAACATCCGAGCAAAGAATATCCTCGTCTATGGTATTGGACCAGACGAGTACAACCGAATCTCAGTGTGTCAATCTACTAAAGAGATCTGGGAGGCTCTCCAAACTGCACATAAAGGTACCACTCAAGTCAAACCGTCAAAAATCAACATGCTCAGTACGAGTATGAAATCTTCAAGATGAAGGAGGATGAATCCATTTAGGACATGCATACTCGCTTTACTTCCATCATCAATGAGCTTCATTCTCTATGAGAGATTATCCTAAGGAACAAACTGGTCAAAAAAATACTCAGTGTGTTACCTGGTTCCTGGGAGAGAAAAGTCAATGCTATCACGGAGGCAAAAGATATGCAAAAGCTGACGATTGACGAACTCATTGGAAATCTTAAGACCTACGAAATGAAGAAGAAGAAGGATAATGAAAGAAGAGAACCCAAAAAGGAGAAAAACCTGGTTTTCAAAGCAGACAACAGTGACTCAAGTGGTGATAATGCTGACATGGACTATTTGACACGGAGGTTTCAGAAAATGGTTCGTAGAAATGGAGGTATTCCAAAAAGGGAAGCTCTAGCAGAACAAAAGGCTATGATTGATGTCACAAATGCGGGAAGCCAGGACATTTCATCAAACATTTTCCTCTTCACAAGTAGGACCATTACAAGTACAACACAGACAAGACGGCCAAGAGGAACCTGGTCCCCGACATGAAATTCAAGAGAAAAGATGTCGCTGATAATGTTGTGAAATAAGCTCTTGCTGTATAGGGAGATTCAGTGGATCTGAGGGTGATGATGAACAAGGCGACACCTCCATGATGGCCGTTGAAAGCGAAATAACAAAATTTGAAGTCTTATTCTCAAAAGAAGCTGGTATCCTTAGCTAATGTCTTGATTGATGCTTACCATAATCTTATTAATAATAAAAATATTTTAACTGAGGAAATATGTGAGGTAGAGCATGAGAGAGATGATTTACTGGTCGTAGTTGTTGATTTGAAAGAAACCATAGAAGAGTTAAAGAAAGAAAAAGATGTTCTAACTAAGAAAATTGAAGAGGTAGAACATGAGAGAGATGACTTGATGGTAGTAGTTATGGATCTAAAGGAAACAGTAGAGGAGTTAAAAAGGACAATAATTCAGTAAAAACTTCAATAGAAAATTGCATGAACTCTTCAAAAGGAAAGGAAGTGGCGAGTGAGGCACACCTTAAGCTTGAAAATGAACTCAAAAAGGCAAAATTGAGTTTTTGTGCTGAACTTGAAAGAAATAGACAACTTCGGGAACATCTAAGCAGGGTTAAAAATGACCTAGATAAATCTTGGAAGTGGACTTGATCCTCTGATACAATCACTTCCATATATAAAATAATGGGGGAACATGCAGGGAATCGGGTTCAAAAAAGAAAAGGCTCTCTACAACCCACATAGCAAGTATGTTACTGTACTTGATAACTTGCTTTGCACTCATTTTGGTAACATTGGCCATTTTAAAGATTCCTGTAAAGCAAGGTTTCAGTCCTAACGGAAAAATAAAGTTTTTGTTGAAAACGTATCTACTGCTAAGGAACCTGGTTCTCTAAAAACGATACGTGTGATGCCTGCTTGGATAAAAAGAAGTTTAATTCACCCCTCTCCTCTTTACAAGGGACCCAAACTTGCTCAGGTTCCTAAGTCTAACCTCTGATTTTCTTGTGCATGCAGCCGTGAAGGGAAGCAGTCAAAGATGGTACGTGGATAGAGGCTGCTCTACACACATGACTGGAAGTACTGATGATTTACTTTTACTCAAAGCCTTGCAAGGTGGGAGTGTGTCTCTAGGTAATGGCAAAAAGGGATACATTCTGGGAGTTGGAAAAATTGGGAAGACACTCACCCATTCAATTGAAAATGTATACTATGTGAATGGCTTGAAATATAACATGCTGAGTGTCTCTCAAATCTGCGACAAAGGAAACAAGTTGAAGTTCTTATCAAATTCTTGCACAGTCACCAATCTTGTAACTGGTGAAGTGGTTCTTGTGGAAAAAAGATTCAAATACATATATGTTGCAGACTTTCAGTCTCTGAACAGTGGCGCTAATAAAACCTGATGCGGCGTGCAGCCCGATCCTATCATTAATCAATAAATACCTGTTGCAGCGTGCATCCTGATCCCATCATGAGTCAATAGTACCTGCTGCGGCGCGCAACCCGATCCCATCAATATCACTCACAAATAGGCCCTTGGCCTCACTCAATCATCAATCTATCTAGTCTCTCAGGCTCACAACACTCATGCCAATCAGCCCAAAACAATGATACATGATGTGACAATAAATAGTAACAAAGATTGAGATATGATATGCAATGATGAATGCGACTGAGTACATAACTGCAATTTAAGCAAATAACTCAACACCAAAAGAACAACCGTTGTGGGTCCCAATAGTACCAGCACATAGCCTAAACACGATTTATATCATAAATCACAGCTCAAATTCTCTAACACATAGAGTAGATATGAGTAATAGCAAGATTCAGTGACTACCCAATTTCATAGGATCGATCGAGTCACAATTACTATGGTGCACACCCACACGCCCATCACCTAGCATGTGCGTCACCTCAACACCAATCACATAACACATATTCCAGGGATTCATACCCTCAGAACCAAGTTTAGAAGTGTTACCTACCCAAACCGTGCAAATCTCTACTCCAACAAGCTCTTGCCTCGCGATTCGGCCTCCAAACTCCTCGAATCTAGCCACAAACAACTCAATAGAATCAACACAAACTATAAGAATCAATTCCATATGAAAAGCTAAATTCTTTACCAAACTTTAGAAAGTCAACTCAAAAGTTAACTCTTGGCCCACGTCTCGGAATCCGAAAAAATTAATAAAATCCGAACACCCATTCAATCGCGAGTCCAACCATACCAAAATTACTCAATTCCGATCACAACTCGACCTTCAAATCCTCAAATCAAAGCCTATGAAGTTTCTACAATTTCCCCCAATATTTCCAACCCAAAACACTAATTAAATGATAAAAAAATGATATATTTATGTATATTAACCAAATCCGAGTTAGAATCACTTACCCCAATCAATTACTTGAAAATCCAACCAAGAATCGCCTCAATCCGAGCTCCCAAAGTCCAAATATGAAATTTTACTCTAACCCTTATTTTTGAAAACTTATATTCTACCTAGGTGCTCTTCTACGCGATCGGGGGAAATGCTTCGCGATCGTGAAGCACAAATTCACAGTTTGCCAAATTAACTCTCCGCGAATGCGGAATCCCACACAAGAATGCGATCCACAGTCTCCTCAAGCTACGCGATCGCGGAACCACTCACGCGATCGCTAAGAACAAATGCGTGGACTCCCAGCCTCGTCTTTTCTTCTTCGTGGACGCGACTTAACCAACGCGTTTGCGATTCATTAACTGCCAAAGCTCCGCAATCGTAGACCACTTCTCGCGATCGCATAGAACAATCTTCTACCAGTGACAAACAACTCTTCGCGATCGCGTATAAGTAAACCAACAACAGAAATCAGCAGTTCTCCAAAGTTCCAAAATGCGTCGAACATGATCCGAATCACACCCTAGGCCCCCGAAATCTCAGTCAAACATACCAACAGGTCCAAAAACATCATACAAACTCGCTTGAAGCGTCAAATCACACCAAACAACACTAAAATCACGAATCGCGCATCAATTCAAGCCTTATGAACTTCTAACTTCCAAAACTAATGCCGAAACATACCAAACCAACTACGATTAACCTCAAATTTTGCACACAAGTTATAAAATGACACAACGAACCTATTCCAACTTCCGGAACCAAAATTCGAGCTCCGTAACCACCAAGTCAACTTTCGGTCAAACTTCTCAACTCTCTAAACTTCTATTTTTCTAACTTTCGCCATTTCAAGCCAAAATCACCTACGAACCTCCAAATCAATATCCGGACACACTCCTATGTCCAAAATCACCCTACAGAGCTTTCTGAACCATCAAAACTCTATCCCGTAGTTATTTACACATAAGTCACTAACAGATTAACTCTTTCAATGTAGGCTTCCAACCTTGGGACTAAGTGTCCTAAGTCATTCCGAAACATCCTGGGAACCAAACCAACTACCCAGACAAGTCACATAACAAAAAAAGAAAATAGGCAATAAATGGGGGAACGGGGCTACAACACTCAAACGACCGTCCGGGTTGTTACATCCTTCCCCTCTTAAACAAACGTTTGTCCTTGAACTGGTCTAGAATCATACCTGGAGTCTCACATACGCATGGATATCTGCTCCGCATCTCCCGCTCGGTCTCCCAAGTAGCCTCCTCGACTAGCTGACCTCTCCACTGTACCTTTATTGAAGCTATGTTATTTGACCTCAACTTTTAAACCTACCGATCCAAATGGCTACCGGCTCCACATCATAAGTCAAATCATCATCTAACTGAATCGTGCCGAAGTCCAAAACATTAGACGGATCGCCGACATACTTCCGGAGCATGGAAACATGAAACACTAGATGAAAACTGGACAGACTAGGCGGTAATGCAAGTTTGTAAGCCGCATCTCCAATCCTCTCAAGCACCTCAAAAAGCCGAATATACCGAGGGCTCAACTTGCCCTTCTTCCTGAACCTCACAACACCCTTCATGGGTGAAACTCTGAGTAGCACCTTCTCCCCCACCATGTAAACAACATCACGAACCTTCTGATTGGCGTAGCTCTTCTGTCTAGACTGCACCGTGCGAAGCCGATCCTGAATCAATTCTTAACCTTGTCGTAAGCATCCTGAACCAAGTCAGTACCCAATAACATAGCCTCACCCACTCAAAACAACCCAATAGAAACCGACACCGTCTCCCATACAAAGCCTCATACGGAGCCATCTGAATGCTCGATTGGTAGCTGTCGTTGTAGGCAAACTCTGCTAGTGGAAGAAACTGATCCTAAGAACCCCAAAAATTCATGACACAAGCGCATAACATATCCTCCAATATCTGAATAGTGTGCTCGGACTGACCATCTGTCTAAGGGTGGAATGTTGTACTCAACTTAACCCGTGTGCCTAACTCTCGCTACATTGCTTTCCAAAACTGCGATGTAAACTGCGTGCCCCGATCTGAAATGATGGAAACCGGCATACCGTGAAGGTGAACAATCTCGCAGATGTAGATCTTAGCCAATCACTCCGAAGAATAGGTAGTCCCTACTGGAATGAAATGCGCGGACTTGGTCAACTGATCCACAATTACCCAAATAGCATCAAACTTCCTCGAAGTCCGTAAGAGCCCAACTACAAAGTCCATGGTGATACGCTCCCATTTCCACTCCGGAATCTCAAGCCTCTGAAGCAAATCACCCGGTCTCTGATGCTCATACTTCACTTGCCAAAACTTTAGGCACTGATCTACAAACCCCACTATATCTTTCTTCATCATCTTCTACCAATAGTGCTGCCTCAAGTCCTGATACATCTTTGCGGCACCCAGATGAATGAAATATCGTGAACTGTGGGCCTCCTCAAGAATCAACTCACGTAACCCATCTACATTGGGCACACAAATCCGACCCTGCATCCACAACACCCCATCATCCCCAATTGTTATCTTCTTGGCATTGCCGTGCTAAACCGTGTCCTTAAGGACAAGCAAATGGGGATCATCATACTGACACTCTCTGATGCGATCATATAAGGAAGACCGAGAAACCACACAAGCTAGAACCCGACTAGGCTCCGAAACGTCTAACCTCATGAACTAATTGGCCAAGGCCTGAACATTTGATGCAAGCAGTCTCTCACCTACCGGAATAAATGCAAGGCTACCCATACTCACCGCCTTTCTACTCAAGGCATCAGCCACCACATTAGCCTTCTCGGGATGATACAAAATGGAAATATCATATCCCTTTAGCAACTCTAACCATCTTCGCTACCTCAAATTTAGATCCTTTTGTTTGAACAAGTGCTGGAGACTCCGATGATCCGTAAATACCTCACAAGACATACCATAGAGATAATACCTCTAAATCTCCAATGAATTAACGATGCCTGCCAACTCCAAATTATGAACATGGTAGTTCTTCTCATGAGGCTTCAACTGGCGCAAAGAATAAGAAATCACTCTACCCTCCTGCATCAAGACACACCCAATACCAATACGAGAAGAATCATAATAAACTGTATAAGAGCCTGGCACTGAAGGCAAAACTAGAACTGGGGCTGTGGTCAAGGCAGTCTTGAGCTTCTGAAAGCTCTCCTCACACTCATCTGACCACCTGAATACCCTTCTGGGTCAACCTGGTCAAAGGAGCTGCAATGGACGAGAAACCCTCCACGAAGCGACGATAATATCCGGCCAAGCTCTGAATATTAGTAGCTGAAGACGATCTAGCTAACTCGGAACTGCCTTTATCTTCTCTAGATCCACCTTAATACCCTCACTGTACACTACGTGCCCCATGAACGCCACCGAACTAAGACAAAACTCATACTTGGAGAACTTTGCATAAAGATTCTCCTCCCTCAACCTCTGTGTACAATCCTCAAATATTGTGCATTCTCCTCCTGGCTGCGTGAGTACACCAGGATATCATCAATAAATACTATGACAAATAAATCAAGATATGGCTGGAATACACAGTTCATCAGATGCATGAATGTTGCCGGGGTGTTGGTCAGCCCAAATGACATCATAAGGAACTCTTAGTGACCATATCGGGTCCCAAATGCCCTATTCAGAATATCCGAGTCCCGAATCTTCAACTGGTGATACCTAAACCTCTTAGAGAATACTCTAGCTCCTTGAAGTTGGTCAAATAAATTATCAATGCACGACAAATGATACTTGTTCTTGATTGTAACTTTGTTCAACTGCCTATAGTCAATGTACATCCGTATAGTACTGTCCTTATTCTTCACAAATAGAACCGGTGCACCCCAAGGCAACACACTAGGCCTAATAAATCCCTTATTAAGAAGTTCCTGAAACTACTCTTTCAATTCCTTCAACTCTGCTGGTGCTATACGATACGGAAGAATAGAAATAGGCTGAGTGCCCAACACCAAGTAAATACCAAAATCAATATCCCTGTCGGGTGGCATGCCCGACAGGTCTACAGGAAACATATCCAGAAAGTCTCACACTACCGGAATAGAATCAATAGTAGGAGTATCATCATCAACGTCCCTTACAAAGGCCAAATATGACAGACACCCCTTCCCAACCATCCATTGGGCCTTCAGATAAGAAATCACCCTACTGGGAACATAATCTAGAGAACCTCTCCACTCGATCCTCGGCAACCCTAGCATCGCCAACGTCACAGTCTTAGTGTGACAATCCAGAATAGCATGACATGGGGACAACCAATCCATACCCAAAATCATATCGAAATCAACCATACTAAGCAATAAGAAATCAACTCTAGTCTCCACTCCCCCAATAGTCATCACACACGACCGATACATACGTTCCACAATAATAGTATCGCCCATCGACATAGATACATGAACGGGTGAAACTAAGGACTCATGGGGCATATCAAAATAACGAGCAAAATATGATGATACATATGAATAAGTGGAACTAGGGTAAAATAATATAGAAGCATCCTTGTGGCATACTGATACAATACCTGTGATCACTCTTGAAGCAATGACCTCTAGCCTGGCAGGAATATCATAGAATTGAGCCTAACCACCACCTATTTAGCCTCCCCCCTCTAGGGTGACCTTTAGCTTCCTGAGCCCCACCCCAAGCTGGCTGAGCGGGTGGTGAAGTAACTGGTACAGAAGTGGCCACCTGACTCCTCTGTTGAACTGGAACTCCCAAAATGCAGGGACAATGCCTCTTCATATGACCAAACGCTCCTAAAAGCAAACCAGCTCTGATAATGGCGGCAAGTACTGAAGCAGACCCCGAGAACCAGAATAACTACTAGAGGGGCCTGACATATATGAACCCTAAACTGATGGAGCACGAGATGAACTCTGAGCTGGGAGGGCACTGAGAGATGACTGACTCAGACGAGCACTATATGAACCTTGGCTAGCTGATGCACCATGATAAACCGAACGAGCCATCTGGCCGGGCCTATAAGGACGACCCCTACTGTGGTGGGACTGACCCTAAGAAGAAACACCGCTGAAACCACCCGAACCACGAGGCCTCTTAGCCTCCATCTCCTCACGCTCCTGACTATGGACCAACTCTAGCCGCCGAGCAATATCAACCACCTCGTCGAACACAACACCTGATACATTCTCTCGAGTCATAATAAAGTGCAATACATAGTTGAGCCATCAATGAACTTCCTAATCCTCTCCCTCTCTATGGGAACCAACCAGATCGCGTCTCATCTCGTACTGGGTCATGGACAAACCCTTCTGGAGTAGCTGCTCAAACTGCCTATGCAACTCCTCCCTGCGGGTCGGTGGCACGAACTTCTCCAAGAAGAGAACGGAGAACTCATGTCATGAAAGTGGTACAACACCGGCTGGCCTGATCCGCTCATAGTCCTCCCACTAATCTGAAGGCTGCCCCTGTCAGCTGTAAAGTAGTAAATTAGACCCAACTAGTCTTCAGAATACCCGCCGTGCGAAGAATCCACTGGCACCTATCCAAGAAGTCCTGAGCATCCTCTTACTCAGCCCCACTGAATGATGGAGGCTTGAGCCTCCCGAACCTCTCTAGTCTCTTCTGCTTCTCATCACTCATAATGGAACCCACCTAGGCCTGAGCAACTACAATCGGCTAGGCTGGTAGTACCCCCGGTGTTTGGAGTCCCTGCACTACCTGCTCCGGAGTACGGGCGACGGGAATCTGAGCACCTCCCCCGACCTAAGAAGTGGCTGGTGCAGCCTGAACTGAAATCGCCTGAGCAAGGCTAGTGAAAATAGTCAATATCTGGGCTAGAGCCTCCTAAAGGCCTGGGATCATAATGGGCACGGCTAGTGCCTAAGCTGGTCCCACCGGCTCAACAACATATGGAATCTGCTCCTGAACTGGAGTAACTGGTAGGTCTATAGGTGCTGCTCTAGCTACTGTACGAGTTGCACTTGGGCTTCTACCATGGCCCCGACCTCTTGTTGCCCTAGCTGGTGGTACTGGTGTCCGTCCATCTGATCCGGCAGTACGTGTCCTCACCATCTATGAGAGAATAGAATAGCAGAAGTTTAGTTTCCAGAATCAACAAATTTGCACGACAAGAACACAAGAACATGAAGTTTTCTTAATGGTTCGGCAACCTCTCAAAGATAAGTACAAACGTCTCCGTGCCGATCCGTAAGACTCTACTAAACCTGCTCATGACTCGTGAGACCTATGTAACCTAGGCTCTGATACCAATTTGTCACGATCCAAATCTCGCATGTCATGATGGTGCCATTCGTAATACTAGGCAAGCCGACAATCACAATAAATCACACATTTTTAAATTTGAAAACATAAAACAATAATTTCAAGAGTAAAACCTCATAAATACCGATAAGAAAATACCGCGACTCAATACAATATCCCCCAAAATTCGGGTGTCGATGAGTACATGAGCATCTAACTGACAGCATAGTGTGACTGCTAAACACTGTCTAGAAAGATAGAACAGTAGAAATAATTGAAAAAGCAGGAGAATCAAGGTCTGCGGACACCAAAGAAGCTACCTCAAAAGTCTCTGATAGATAAAGCTCCAAAGCTAGCAACCGCCGTGCGCAGAAGTACCTGGATCTGCACACAAAGTGCAGTGTGTAGTACGAGCACAACCGATCTAATGTACTTAATAAGTAACAAGACTAACCTTGGTCTGAAAGCAGTGATGAGCTCAACCATTACAGTCCAAATACAGATTTTTATACGATGCAAATATGACAGGAAATATGACAATAATATCTCAGAGAAACTCATAATCTGTTGGTACACAGTACATGAATATAGTCATGCTTTCAGGTCTAATAGCTAAGCCCAATACAGATAAAATATGTCAAGTAGGACTGATAATAAAGAATATTACATCTCTATCTACATGTCAATGTGCATGTCATATATGATGCAACATAATGAAAACCCTCACGTACTCACACTCTCAGAGTACTCAATCTGACTGTCTTAATTCTCGATCATCACACTCAGTCACTCAGCACTTTACGGTACCTGCGCTCACTGCTGGTATGTCAAACTCCGGAGGGGTGGATCCTGCCCAAGCGCTAATAAAACCTGCTGTGGCGTGCAGCCCGATCCCATCATGAATCAATAAATACCTATTGCGGCGTGCATCCCGATCCCATCATGATTCAATAGTACCCGCTGCGGCGCGCAACCCGATCCCATCAATATCACTCACAAACAGGCCCTTGGCCTCACTCAGTCATCAATCGCTCAAGTCTCACGGGCTCACAACACTAATGCCAATCAGCCCAAAATAATGATACGTGATGTGACAATAAATGGTAACAGAGATTGAGATATGATATGCAATGATGAATGCGACTGAGTACAACTCTGCAATTTAAGCAAGCAACTCAATAACAAAAAACAACCGTTGTGGGTCCCAATAGTACCAGCACATAGCCTAAACACGATTTATATCATAAATCACACTTCAAATTCTCTAACACATAGAGTAGACATGAGTAATAGCAAGATTCAATGACTACCTAGTTTCACGGGATCGACCGAGTCACAATTATTATGGTGCACGCCCACACGTCCGTCACCTAGCATGTGCGTCACCTCAACACCAATCACGTAACACGTATTCCAGGGATTCATACCCTCAGAACCAAGTTTAGAAGTGTTACATACCCCAAACCGTGCAAATCTTTACTCCAACAAGCCCTTGCTTCGCGATTCGGCCTCCAAATGCCTCAAATCTAGCCACAAACATCTCGATACAATCAACACAAGTTATAGGAATTAATTCCATATGAAAAAGCTAAGTTCTTTACAAAAAATCAAAAAGTCAACCCCGGGCCCACGTATCGGAATCCAACAAAATTAATAAAATCCGAATACTCATTCAACCACGAGTCTGACCATACCAAAATTACTTAATTCCGATCACAACTCGACCTTCAAATCCTCAAATTAAAGCCTATAAAATTTCTACAATTTCCCCTATATTTTCCAACCCAAAACACTAATTAAATGATGAAAACAATGATATATTCATGTATATTAACCAAATCCGAGTTAGAATCACTTACCCCAATCAATTCTTTGAAAATTCCATCAAGAACCGCCTCAATACGATTTCCTAAAGTCCAAATATGAAATTTTACTCTTACCCTCGTTTTTGAAAACTTATATTTTGCCCAAGTGCTATTCTACGTGATCGTGGGAAATGCTTCGCGACCGCGAAGCACAAATTCACAAGTTGCCAAATTAACTCTCTGCGAACGCGAAATCCCACTCGCGAACGCGATCCACAGTCTCCTCAAGCTATACGATCGCGGAACCACTCACGCTATCGCAAAGAACAAACTCGTGGACTCATAGCCTCTTCTTTTCTTCTTCGCGGACGCGATTCAACCTACGCATTCATGATTCATTAACCGCCAAAGCTCCGCGATCGCAGACCTCTTCTCGTGATCGCATAGAACACTCTTCCACCAGTGATAAACAACTCGTCGCGATCGCTTATAATGAAACCAACAACAGAAATCAGCGGTTCTCCAAAGTTCCAAAATGCGCCGAATATGATCCGAATCACACCCGAGGCCCCCGGGACCTCAAGAAAACATACCAGCAAGTCCTAAAATATCATACGAACTTGCTCAATGCATCAAATCACATCAAACAATACTAAAATCACGAATCGCGCATCGATTCATGCCTAATGAACTTATAAACTTCTAACTTCCAAAACTAATGCCGAAACATACCAAACCAACTCTGATTAACCTCAAATTTTTCACACAAGTCATAAATGACACAACAGACCTATTCCAACTTCTAGAACCACAATCCAATCCCGGTAACCACCAAGTCAACTATCGGTCAAACTTTTCAACTCTCTAAACTTCTATTTTTTCAACTTTTGCCATTTCAAGCCAAAATCACTTGCGAACCTACAATCATTATCCGGACATACTTCTAAGTCCAAAATCACCCTACGGAGCTATCGGAATCGTCAAAACTCCATTTTGGAGTCATTTACATCTAAGTCAACATCTGGTCTACTCTTTCAACTTATGCTTCCAACCTTGGGACTAAGTATCCCAACTCATTCCGAAACATCCCCGGAACCAAAGTAACTACCTCAACAAGTCATATAACAACAAACAAATACAAAATAGGCAATAAATGGGAAAACGAGGCTACAACACTCAAACGACTGGCCGGGCCGTTACATTATACGTGTGTTTTTATGTATGTCTAAATATTCAAGTTTAGTCCATATATATATATATATATATATATATATATATATATATATATATATATATATATATATATAAAACTTCAATTTGAAGGGCAAAGAGTGTAGCTGTACCTATGGGCAGACCTTGGGGGTGGAACGGGTTTATCTAAACTTTCTTCGTCAAAAACTTATATTATATATAGTAGGTCAAAATTAATTTTTGTGTATATATAACAAATGCTGAATTCCCTTTGTTTCTTTGTATGTTTATTTTTATATTTTGAAACCTGTTAAAGAAATTTCTAGCTTCGTCACTGTATGGAGTCATAGAAATAATCGAGCAACTAGAAAATTCTCAATTTTAAAAAATAAAATCAAGTATTGTTTTTTATTCCAATTCCTTTTTCGATTGGAAATAATCACGTCTATCAATGGATTCTTCTACCGTGCCAAACAATCTTTAAAGTGCTTTGAATTGCCTAACAACTCAGAATTAGATAATATTCTCTTAAAAGAATTCCTTCGGTATCAAAGATAAGTATGGAAGAAGATGTACGACCCCTCAAGTTAAACATACTTTTATGTTATATCTTTTATTTTGCTGATGAAGAAAAAAGGAAAACTATTTTTTTATTTTTATGTTTTATTTACGTTTATTTAAGTTTAAATTTATAACTCAAGCATTTTATTTTTAACAATAGTTATGTGATTCTTTTTTAAAAAGTTTGTACTTTTTTATAAAGGGCACACGTACGCGCGTGGAAGGAGACTATTAACATTCATAGATACCAGAGCAATAAGGAGTCATATAGAAGGAAGCTTAATAAAGAATCATAGATATAAGAATCTAGATGAACCTTATAAATACGAAGATTATTTCGAGAATGAGTATGAGATTAATGAATACGTATAAATTGATCTAGTAGTTGAAACTTTGAGAGAAGAAAGAAACTTGTCACGACCCAATTCCCGTAATAGGTTGTGATGGCGCTCAACGGTACTGTTACGCAAGCTAACGGTGAACCCCCCACTTAGTTATTCATTTTTAACTTTTAAACAAATTTGTCACGACCCAATTCCCACCATAGGCCGTGTTAGCGCCCAATGGTACCGTTAGGCAAGCCAACGGTGAACCTCCAACTTAGTTATTCATTTTTAACTTTTAAACTCAGGAAATTTCATCAAGTAAATAGAATTTAATTTAGAAACCATGGAACATATATTCCTCCTTACCAAGTCACAGAGTATGAAAAAAAACATAAGCGAAGTATAATAATAACATCAGATACAACCATGAACATCCACTAGAACGCCTAAAACCCGATGTCACAAATGCATGAGAAATCTAGTAGAATATACAAAACCGCTATAGCTACTGTTTGAAATTAAAAGAAACAAAAATAATAAACATGACAAGAAGGAGATTCTGGGTGCTGCAGATCGAAACATGTAGAGTAACTCACCACTAATTCTGCGGGTAGTAAGTCTACGTGCCCGAATGACCACCTGAAGTACTTGTCTCAGTACTTGCATAATTAGTACAGAAGTGTAGTATGAGTACGTAAATCAACGCGTACCTAGTAAGTATCTAGTCAAATCTCTAAGAAGTAGTAACAAAGGGTCGATTTTGACACTTACTAATGGTCGAAGAATAAGATAAATAAAGTAGACACGTATAAAATACAACAAGTAGCAACAAGACAGATAAATATCCATAATAAAATTTTCAGAAAAGAATTATTACGAAATCACTAAATACCATAGCCTGCCTCAAAGGTAAAAAATTATTTGATACCAATACGAAATTAAATCTCAAGTATTACGCACGAGTCTACCAAGGCGAACGCCCCATCTCATAAGAATAGTGTTACACAATACCCACCGACCCCGATCTTATAAGAATAACTCACAATACTGCCGGGGAGAACGACCCAATCCCATAAGAGTAATTTACAATCCTGCCGAGGCGAAAGACCCGATCCCATAAGAGTAGAGAAACTCTCTCACTCGCGAAGACACAGAACTACCATTCATCAAATATTTCACAAAATCCAAAGTAAGAGACTCAGTCAATGTATTTATTCTAGTCTCAATCTCAGTCATAAATTCAAATAGTACATTTAAGGCATAGTGCGGATCTAGATCTATCCGGACATAAACATGAATGTAGTTATGCACGGACTCTCATAACCTCGTACGTACGTAGTGTATATGATAAAATATGTTCATATTAAATGATCGCATGAGAAAGCGACATGTGGAGCCGAAGACAGAAGACAGTCGGGTCTGAGGGCAACAATCTTGTTTGTAATCGGAGAGAATGATATTCATAAAGGTGAGATAAATGCTTACCACCCAGTAGTATTTAATGAAGAATATTGTACAACATTAAGTATATGGTCCGTTACAAAGAAAATGGCATTCACTGCCTACCGTTATACATTCTTCAATGGCCCTCAAAATTGTCATTAAAGAGGGGCTTGATCCTAGGACCTTGTTCACTAGGTGAAACTATAAATAGTGAGCTCTATGATCATTGTAAAGGAAACGAATTTTCTGATTCACCATTTTAGTATCAAATCGATTCACTTGTCTATAAATCACGTATAAATTGAACTGTACTATTTTACGGGTAAATAGTTTGGCGCCCACCGTGGGGCTTAAACAGTTGTGTAATTGAGTTGATACTTGCATCTATTACTAAATTGTGTGATTATTTGTTCTTAAAACAAATCATAGAAAATGGCAGATTACGGTGTCAACATTGCACAACATGTTGAGGCCCAAGGAAATCACCCTCAGCGCGAGGATTCAATCAGTGATACCCATAACGAGGGGAACGAGGCCAAGCCGGTACACGACGGGCGATATTTGTGACATGTTCGAGAGGCAACTCTTGATGATGCTGAAGACGAGCACGTCATTGAAACAATAAGGATCTTGAGAGAGTAACAAGAGGCCATTATAGGCCATATCACATGACATGATCAGGTCATGACGGAGTTAAAGCAGGCGTGTTCCAACAACGCGAATGGGCGAGGTACAATTTCTCCAGGTGCTCCGCAAATCATACAACACAACCTTGAGGGGAGAGGTCAGTTTCAATGGGGCCGGGGGGAACAGTAGCGGATCCGGTCATGGAAATGAATGTGATCCCTTTAAAATCAAGTGCATGCTGTTTATGAGGAAAATAAATTCCCGAATGGATCAAATTCCGGGTGCACCACCAGTGCTGAAAGGACCAGACTCAAAGAAGTACACACAGTTACTGTTCAAAACCAAGCGCGACACAAACATTGATCCCGAAGCGGTTCAAAATTCCAAATGTGCCAAAGTATGATGGGACTTCAGATCCTCAGGAGCACATCACCACCTACACAACGACGGTAAAGGGGAAAGATTTAGCTCCCCATGAGATTGAGTTAGTCTTATTGAAGAGTTTGATGGAAATCCTTACGAAGAGAGCCCGGACATGGTATTCGCTTTTGCCCGAGCACTCCATAGACTCCTTTGAGATACTTGAGGACTCTTTAATTAAGGCCCATGCTGGGGCCAGAAAGGTACAGGCTCAAAAGACCGACATATTCAGGATTGCCCAAGGAGAGTTCAAATTGCTGGGGGAGTTCGTGACCAGATTTTAGAAGGAAATGATGCTGCTACCGGTCGTACCGAACGAATGGGCAACTGAACCATTCACCAAAGATCTCAATCCGAGAAGTTTCGACGCTTTCCGAAAATTAAAATAAAGTTTGCTAGAGTTCCAGGCAACAACTTGGGCAGATGTTCATAACCGGTACGAGTCAAAGATAAGAATTAAGGATGATCATCTCAGTTTCCCGGCATCGGCCAAGGGCCGGGACCGGGACATGGAGTAGAATAAAGAGAAATCAAAGGATGATTTTGACACAGATCAACGGTCTTCAAAGGGTCGATTTTTGCCCTATAAACGGGCTGAAGGATGCGGTAGAGGTTCTTGTCGGTGGATAGATTCGCTACCGATAGGAGAGATGATCGCGGCCGGAATAACAGGTGATTGTAGGACAAGGAGACATCAGGTTCTCGAGATTCTTCCTACCCAGGATTTTCGAATACAACTTCAACGTCAGTGTAGTGGAGCTGGTGTCGGCTATGAGGAACATTAAAGAAGCACGGTTCTTGAAGCCAATGAGATCCAATCCCAGCCAAAGTGATCCTAATTTTTGTTGAGAATACTATGGTACAAATGATCACCGGACTGGGGACTGTCGGCATCTGCGCGAAGAGGTGGCAAAATTGCTGAAAAATGACCATCTCAAGGAATTCTTGAGTGATCGGTCTAAAAACAATTACGTCCATAATCACAATAACACGGAGCCTTTGAAAACAGGAAGAGATCCTCCACGTTTGACGATCAACATGATTTAGAGGGTAACGAGATTAATGGTGTGACATTTTCGATAGGAAAAAAGATAAAGGTGTCGGTAACCCACAGTAAGAGACTCCGGGAAGTCGCTGAGGATGACATTACTTTCACGGAGGAAGACGCGGATGGACTGCTGCTACCGCATAACGACGCCTTGGTAATCTCTATAAATGTCCTAGATTTTAAAATTAAACGTGTTCTAGTGGACCCAAGAAGTTTGGCCAATATAATCCAGTGGAGAGTGCTAGAGCAAGCCAAGCTCGCCGGAAGTATCATTCTAGCCACAAAACGCCTCGCCAGGTTCAATCTGGTAAGCGTGAAAACTCGGGGAGAGATCCTACTGCCCAGGAATGCCAAGGGGGTGATGAAGATGACCCTTTTCGAGGTAGTGGATGGCGATATGAGATACAATATTATCCTGGGGAGACCATGGTTAGACGAGATGAAGTCTGTACTATCAACATATCATCAGTTGCTGAAATTCCCAACTCCCGAGGGAATTAAACAAAAATAAGAGGAGAGCAACCGGAGGCAAGAAAGATGAATGCAATCTCAATTTCCAGTAGCGAAGGGAAGGAACATACATCATAGCATTTATAGGAGCCGACACCTGTTCCCGAGCCGAGTGAAGTCAACCAAGGGTGGAGTCATCAAAATCCTATCAAGTACTAAGATACTTCCAGGTACCAGAAGAGACGGATGCAACCAAATCCACGACGGATGAACTTGAACAAGTTGCATTGCTCGAGAAGTTCTTGGTAAGAAAGTTCCTTTTGGGGATAGGACTAAACCCCGAGCTCAGATATGGATTTATCAAATTTCTTAAATTTAATGTTGATTGCTTTGCGTGGTCGTATGCGGATATGACAAGTATCCCACCAGAATTGGCTGTGCACAAACTAAGCCTAGACCCCAACATCCCTCTAGTAAGAGAGAAAAAATGTCTTATTGCCGAGGTCAGAAACAAATTCGTCAAAGAAGAGGTAACTCGTATGCTTGATATCGGTTCAATCTGAGAAGTAAAGTATTTTGACTGGTTAGCTAACGTAGTAGTAGTTCCAAAGAAGAATAATACATTTTGCATGTGCGTAGACTATAAGCATTTAAATAAGGTGTGCCAAAAAGGCTCGTTTCCATTGCCAAACGTTGATCAAATGATTGATGCGATGGTCGGGTATGAGTTAATGAGTTTGCTTGATGCTTATTCCGGGTACAACGAAATCATGATGTACCCGGAGGATCAGGAAAAAACTTCGTTCATAACGAACCTCTGCACATATTGTTATAATGTGATGCCTTTTGGGGTAAAGAACGCTGGAGCCACGTATCAGCGGCTCGTAAAAGCAATGTTCGAGAAACAAATAGGGAAAACCATGGAAGTTTATATAGATGATACGCTGATTAAGTCTTTGAACGCAGGTGATCGTCTTAAAACTTGCAAGAAACCTTTGACATCTTAAGAAAGCATAACATGAAGCTTAACCCCGAGAAGTATGCGTTCGGGGTCAGCTCCAGTAGGTTCCAGGGATTCCTGGTGTCACAAAGGGCAATCGAGGTTAACCTCGACAAAATGAAAGCAATCAAAGACATCCTGGACAAATTGTCAAACATGAAAGAGGTTCAAAGGTTGACGGGGAGACTGGCTGCTTTGAGAAGGTTCATTTCCCATTTTTTCAGAGAAATGCCATCATTTCTTTTCGTTACTCAGAAAAAAGAAAAACTTTGAATGGACCCCGCAATGTTAGCATGCTTTGAGGGATTTGAAAAGGTATTTGTCAAGTCCTCCATTACTGTCAAAACCGGAGGAAGGAGAGCAATTATTGATCTACTTAGCGGTCTCGGAGGTAGAGGTAAGTGCCGTTTTAGTACGTGAGGATGAAGGTATGCAATATCCTATTTATTATGTTTGTAAAATTTTAACGGGAGCAGAAACTCGCTACCCACATCTGGAAACACTGGCCTTAGCTCTCATAGTCGCCGCTCGAAAGCTTAGGCCTTATTTCTAATGCCATCCGATAGCCGTGGTGACCATTTTCCCCTACGGAATATTCTTCATAAACCTGAACTTTCAGGTAGGCTGGCCAACTGGGCCATCGAAATGAGTGAATTTGACATAGAATATAAGCCTATGACTGCGATTAAGTCACACATTTTGGCCGACTTTCTGGCCGATTTCAGTTCGGGACTATTGCCTTTGGCTACCAAAGAGGCAGTGATGGTGACAAAATTGACATCAGGAGTTTGGACCTTATTCACAGATGAAGCTTCTAATGTGAAGGGGTCCGGTCTCGGCATAATGCTAACCATACCCTTGGGAGAAACCCTAAGGCAGGCCATAAGAACCGTTCCTCTGACTAACAATGAAGCAGAGTATGAAGCTTTGATTGCAGGACTCGAGCTAGCCCGGGGACTGGACTCCGAGGTCAAAGAAATCAAATGTGACTCCCAATTGGTAGTAATCCAGGTCTACGGGATCTTCAAAGCCAAAGATGAACGCATGCAACAATATGTAGTGAAAGTCCAGGCTTTGCTCATTCGGTCCAGGGAATGGTCAATTACGCACATTCCGAGGGAAGAGAATGCGGAAGAAGACGCACTAGCCAATCTGGGTTCGTCCACGGAGATGAAGGGATCAGACTCCGATAAGATCGTACAACTTATGCACTCGGTATTGGACACATATAGTTATTATGAGTTAAATGCGACCAATTTGGTCTGGGACTGGAGAAATGAGATCGTTGACTACCTCGAGCACGAAACATGACCTGAAAATCCCAAGCTGCGCACTAAAGCAGCTCGGTACAGTTTCAAGGGATGTCAATTATATAGAAGATCTTTCCAAGGCATGTTGGCCCGATGTTTGGGGGCTTCCGAAGCCAACTATGTCATGCGGGAAGTCCATGAAGGAATCTGCGGAAATCACTTAGGCGTAAATTCCTTGGTTCTAAACTTAATTAGGGCAGGATACTACTAGCCCCGGATGGAACAAGATGCCAAAGCTTATGCTCAAAAATGTGATAAATGTCAACGCTACGCATCATTGGTACATCAACTGGCAGAGCCACTACACTCAGTCTTGTCGCCATGGCCGTTCATGAAGTGGGGGATGGATATAGTCGGCCCGCTACCACCAACCCTTGGTAAGGTAAGATTTCTTTTGATTTTAACTGACTATTTTTCTAAGTGGGTTGGAGCAGGTACTTATCAGAAGATCGGTGAACGCGAAGTGGTAGATTTCTTATGGGTGAATATAATTTGCAGATTTGGGATACCAAAAGAGATAACCTGCGACAACGTGTCACAATTTATAGGCGCAAAGGTCACAAATTTCCTTGAAGACTTGAAAATCAAAAGGATCACATCATCACCCTATCATCTGAGCGTAAATGGTTAATTCCAACTATATCCAACCATACCAATTTCAGTCTATTCCAACTTCAAATCGACCTCAAATCATCAAATTTCATTTAGAATTTTTTTTTTTACTAAAATCTCCAATTTTTATCACTTAGATTCATCATTTAAATACTAAAACAAAGATAAAATCATGAATAATTATCAATTTCGAGTAAATAAATACTTACCCCAATCCAAATCGTAACAATCTGCTCCAAAATCGACCAAATTCGAGCTCTCTAACTCAAAATATGATAAAATAATAATAAATCATCGAAATAAAGTACTTAAATAGTCTGCCCAGGTATACACATCACAGAACAAATTTCGCGATCGCGAAGAACAAACTTGCCCAGATGTCAAACCTTCTTCGTGAACGCGACATCCCATTCACGAACGCGATTCCCAACCTCACAGTGCCTATGCGAACATGCTCTAGCTCCCACGAATGCGAAGGCTTACGCCTGACAAGACCCCCTCCGGGCTCCCCTTCTACGCGAAAGCGGAGACCTGATCGCGATCGCGATCGCGAAGAGCTGCCTCCCCAAAGCTCCATGAACGCGGCCCTTACTTCGCGAACGCGAAGAACAAAATGTGCATGCCTCCAAATTAGCTTCCGTGAATGCGACACACTAGTCTCCATCACGATGAATAATATCAGACACCAGCAAAATAACAGTCCAAAAGAAGAGGAAATGGTCCGAAACCCATTCGAAACACACCCGACGCCCCTGGGACTCCGTCCAATCACAACAATCAATTATGAAATATAACATGAACCTACTCGGGGCCTCAAATCACACCAAACAATATCAAAATTATGAATCGCACCTCAATTCAAGCCTAATGAACTAATGAACTTTAAACCTCTAAAACTCATGCCGAACCATATCAAATCAACTCGGAATGATCCCACATTTTGCATGCAAGTTCTAAATGACATAACAAACTTATTCCAACCCCTTGAACTACAATCCGAAACCGATAGCATCGAAGTCAACTCCCGGTCAAACCTATGAACTTTCCAAACCTTCAAATTGCCAAATTTCGCCAATTAAAGCCAAATCACCTTGAATCAAAATCCAGACATACGCCTAAGTTCAAAACTACCATACAAACCTATCAGAACCAATAAAACATGACTCCGAGTTCGTTTACTCATAAGTCAAACCTTGATAAACTCTTTCAATCTAAAGCTTCGACATTGAGAATTACTCTTCTGAATCAATCCCGAACTTTCCGAAAATCAAAACCAACCATGCACACAAGTCGTAATACATCATATGAAGCTGTTCAAGACCTTAAACCAGCAATGAAAATACAAATGCTCAAAATAATCTGTCGGGTTGTTACAATAAGTAAAGGCATAAAACAAGTAAAGACATGGAACAAGTAACGCCATATAACAAGTAAAGACATGTAAGACATAAAGGCATAGGACAAGTAAAGGCATGCAACAAGTTAAGGCATACAACAAGTAATAGATCGAGTATAAAGCATAGATGTAACGATAACAAACAAGGTAGGAACATAGATATGATAGCAACAAACTAAGTAGGAAATATATATGTAATTAAAGTAGGAAACATACATGTGATAATAACAAACAAGATAGAAAACCTAGATATAAACCAAGTAGAAAACATAGATGTAATAGTAACAGACAAGATAGAAAGCATGTTGGAGCAACCAAGGTAGAATGTATGTATGTATCTAAGAAATGAGCAACCATAACGTAAAGTCCAACTCCCATCCTCTCTGTATGGAGATAACCAATTTGCCAATCTCATATCAAATTACACGGAAATATCCATCATGCCAATATCATATCAACCGCACAAAAATACCCATTGTGCCTAATTTCCCCTTAAGGCTCCAATCATGATCTTTTAATTTGAGTAAAGAAGCTTAAGTATCATAAGAATAATAGGTATAGATATGTTTTCATGGTATAATACATAACTACGATCAATTCGATTATATCAACAATTTCAAGATTAACCTATCATGCTCATTTAAGATGTCAAACGTCTAAACATGATTTCTAGCATGGATAACTATACTCATATTGTCTTAGAAGCAAATAAAATATAAACCAAGAAGATCAAAAAGTTGAACAGGGCATAAAGAAGCATCTAATCTACCCCTCGCATGGATAATTTGGCACATGCATATACGTTCGTCACCTCGCATACGCATCACCCTCGCATGCAGCAAAGAATATCATTTATTAGAAAAATTTCCTCAACCAAAACTAGGCAAGACACTTACCTTATTTTGGAACACGTTCAACAACCCAATACCGCCTTCCTTAAAAATACTCCTCAAAACGTTCAAAACCTAGTTAAATATCATCTAAGGAAGTTAAATAATGCTAAAGGAAACATCCCCAATCAATAAAGGTTCACACTTTGATGAAATTCCAAAAGTCAACAAAATGTCAACTCAGCCCACATGGTCTAAATCCAAAATCAATACCAAATCTTGATGACCCATAAACTCACGAGTCCAATTATATAATTAGTTTCGAGATCCAACCTCACATTAAGGTCTAAATCTCTAAACTACACAATCTTAAGTTACTACCCTGAAACCCTATCTCTACTATTTGAAATCCAAGATTTAGGGATAAAAATCTATGAAAAATAATAGAAATGAATCAAGAGCAAGTTAACATTACTAATATTAGAAGTTAAGAAGAGAATTCACTCAAACTTCGCCTCCTAAAAAAGTCTAGGTCTCAAAAATGGGATAAAATAGGCTACCTTCTCTTATAATCCAGCTGCAGATATCGCAAGTGCACAGCTCGCAAATGCAAATAAATGTTCACAATTATGTAGGACCTCCTAAGCCACAGATGTCGCAAATGCTTCAAGTAGGTCGCAATTGCGGAAATCACATTTGTGATCCAAGATTCGCAATTGCAGAGCTCCCCTTCCCAAAGACATTCGCAAATGCGAGCTGTTGTTCGCAATTACGATAACAATAGTACCCGCAATGGATAACTTCCCAAAATTATTCGAAACCATCTCGAAACTCTTCCGAGCCCCTCGGGACCCCATCCAAATATCCAAAAAAGTATATAAACCTAGCACAAACATGCTCATAAGCTCAAAGCATCAAAACTATACCAAATCAAGAATCAAGCATCAAAACTCTAGAATTTTAAATGTTCACAACTCAAATTTCTAACTTTCAATTAGAAGCGCCGAAATGACCTCGGGTTACCCGATCCAAACCAAATATACATATAAGTTCAAAATCATCATCCAAAGCTAATGTAACTGTCAAATCACCAATTTGGAGTTATTTTTACAGAAGTCAACCATTGGTCAACTCTAGCAGCTTAAGGCTTCCAAATTGAGAATTCTTCTTCTATAACTCTCTCGAACTTCTCAAAAATCAAAACTAACCACGCGCGCAAGTCATAAAACTTCAAATGAATCTACTAGAAGTCTCTAATCACAAAATGGAGTGCAAGAACTCAAAACGACCGATCGGGTCGTTACATTCTCCCCTCCTAAAGTGTATGTTCGTCCTTAAACGTGCCAAGAGTCGCTCCAAAACCATCAAATAGCTGGATAAACTCACTATACTCATTTCCAGAGTGACTCATGTCACCCCATGTATACTAATCTACTAATACATCTCAAGTAAAGATCTTCTCTCTCAACCCTTCGCTTGTATGCCTTTAAATTCAACTTCAATATCCGAAACTTCCTTCCAAAACTTGACTCTCACAAGTACCTCTAATTATCACCTCATTAACCGTTGTCAAGCCATAGATGAACTATTGAAACACAACCACATGATACATTGAATATTATTCACATTTCTAGCCCCACCTGTTGATCATAACACTGCTTGTAGCTAAATCGCTTAGCAGTCAATTGCCCCAACTCAATAGATTCTCGTTTTAATTCTTTGCAACACTGCTAATAGAAAAAGAAACCCGTGGAAACTCATAGCCACTCATCATATCAACAAGTCATGGAGTTCTCTCTTCTGACAAGGCACTGCCAAATTCTAAGTTGTTCAACAACATTTTTCTCCCAAACAAAATCTATCCAAATCCAATCGCTCTAATTTCATGTCTAATAACCTCGTCTCACCCAATACAGGCTGCTCAACTGACAAATCACACTAAAGGCCAATGGAACCTCATAAAATGCGGTCGTGCACCAAATGAGCAATCAATCAAATATGACAAATGATACTAAGAGGATCAAACAAAAGAGTTACCAAACAAGTTTAACAGGTAGGGAAAATAAAACATAACCTCATGAAGCAAGCACTACAAAGTAAAAACCATAACAGGAATTAAATACAATAAAACATATTCGTTGTGGTGTGAAACCCGATCCAATCATATAAATCCTTGTGGGAGTACCATGGAGCAAACACGTATCAACCAAACATATGTACATCAACATCAAGCACGGTAGATTGCATAAATATAACTATGGGGAGATAAATAAGAAAAATACACTACGAAAAAGATAAGCACAACTATGGTGCAATAAGTAAATCAACCTTATTAAGAGCCATCTTGCTCATATATCACCACAGGACTTAACATAACCGCAACATATGTGTGAATAATCAAGTAGTCTTACAACCCATCATGGTATAAGATAATAACACATGAAATAGACCAGGGCATGAATATGACTAATTCCACCCGATGACTCACCCGTAGTAAATGCTGCACTGAGTAAGCAAATCCAATCCAATGTAGAATACACATTTCATTATGTCTACCAATAGTCCTCAAACCAATTCAACCATTCTGAAATAGGTAAATAGTTTTCCAAGAGTCCACATTGACCCTTTCTATCTTCCACACACGGTTACCGAAATAGATCCTAAACTTTCAGTCTTGATTGCTGATTTCTGACTAGTGCCAACTCAAATACTGAAAAGAAACATCTCAAATCCTTTCTCATTCATGTTCTTCCAATTACACAGATTACATAAATTACCCATGATCCTCTACAAACTTGTAAGCTCGAGTGCATCGAACGCAAATCCTCTTAGGTGTCCAATCCATGACACATATAATCGGTTGTCCAACTATTAACATATTCCCACTATTTAAAACCAAAGCGATGGTGCGCCTCTAAGAAAATCCGATCTCTAAATCTCCAGAATATAAGAATCTCTATATCGGATCTCTAACTCTTCAACTTAAATGACTGCCACATCACACATACACAATCATATCATGAAGAATATTCCCATCAATCTTTCACGTCAAGTAGCCAAAATTTGCACATCCAATGGTTACCAGTCACGCAGTTTGTAGTACTTAGACAACACATCCGCAATCAATACACAATGCGTCTCTACTACACATACTCTTCTCAAACGATACAACATAGTGTTGGAATCCTCTTAAGCGTCTAAATCTCTCATGTTATCTAGAACTTATGATCTTCCTTTTGAAACTAACCGCAACCTTGTCCATTCAATCCCGTTTCCCCATGACTTACTGCATCTACCATGATATTATATGCAAATCCGAGAATTCACTATTAACTATAAATCACAAGTAGGATGGTCCTCCTCATAAGTACTCCATCGACCAGAAGCACACCACATAACTAATTCAAGATACAATCACAATATGCAATAAACCATCACACCCTAACCTTGGGAGGTGCGACCAACACATAACGTCCTAAGGCCTGTGCGAACCGACGCCCATGCTTAAACCCTTTTTAACATAGAATCTGGGCCAACAAGGCCTACAAGTACTAATGCTAGGATTTAAAATGTACACTTATGGCTGTGGAAGAGACTTTAGCATTGATATATTTATACATACACATATACATTTGTTGCCATCCGTGTCACAACTATTTTTTACTTATACCTAACCACTAGTCTTGTCTGCAAGCCTCTAAGAGTACCAAAACATAATACATGTACAAAACTCGGTCGGGACATGACCCCACTGTACCTAAAATAAAAAGACCATGAACTTCGATACCTATTGACCTCTCAACAGCTACTCTGAAGAAGTGGAGTGCACGACCAACCAGGTCGAAAAAACACCCTACAGGGGAGGGACGTCACCGGGTCTATCTGTACCTGTGGGCATGAACACAATGCCCAAAGAAAAGGGGCGTAAATACGAAAAATGTACTAAGTACGTAAAACATATTATATACTTAAATCAATGGTATAATATATGAGATATAAATACACAAGCTTAGCCTGGATACACTGCTATAACCATGAAACATGAATGTATGCAAGCTTTTGTAAAACCAAGCCACTCTTTGTGGCCGTGCATTAATTACAATATATATATATATATACATATATATACACACACACATACACACATATACATTCAGCCACTCTTTGGGGCATATCATCACATTCACTCCATTCCCGACCTCATAGAGGACTCAATCATACCTGACCTCAGAAGGTCTCGACTGTACTCGACATCAATAGGTCTCGGCATAGTCGGTTGCAATAGGACTCGATTGGATTACATTACACATCACTCCACACCCTAAAGAAATGTGTAATCCCCTTTGTCCCCATATGTGTCACCGGTCGATTGGCCGTGTCAGAAGCCCCACTTACCAATCTTTAACTTTTTTTCATGTTGGCTATAACATCATATCCCCTTTGGAACATTCGTTCTTAAATGTTAAATGGTAGTCACTCTTTGCAGACCTATTTAGTCATCATGGGTTGTGCTCGCCATAGTAGTCTCATTATTGCCTTTCGTAGTTTGGAACAAATGGGGGTACCTGGATTTTATATCTTCTTCAGCTTCCCAGGTCATTTCTTATATGTTGTTGTTTCTCAAAAGTACTTTGATTGAAGCCACCTCCTTGGTTCATAGCTTATGCACTTGATGGTCCAAGATAGCTACAGGAATTTCTTTGTAACATAGATCCTTTGTGATTTGAATATCTTCAATAGGGGTGATAGGGGATGGATCACTTAAGCACTTTTGAAGCATTGACAGATAGAGTATTGGGTGCACCGCTTCCAATTCTGGGGGCAGCTCAAGCTTATAAGAAACTTGACCGATCCTTTGCATAATTCGATATGGTCCAATATACCGGGGGCTGAGTTTGCGTCTCTTTCCGAATCTCATCACGTCTTTCATAGGCGACATCCTTAAGAATATCCAGTCTCCCATAGTGAATTCCAAATCTCATCGTCGGGTATATGAGTAAGATTTTTGCCTGCTTTGAGCGGTCCGTAATCAACTTTGAATCATTTTCACCTTTCCTATAGCATGTTGTATCAACTCAGGACCCAATAACTTTGTTTCACTAATTTTGAACCAGCCGATAGGATATCTGCACTTTCACCCATATAGTGCCTCATATGGTGCCATTTGAATACTAGCATGGTTGTTGACGATCAATTTTGACCCTCCCTTTTTAAATTAATTATTTATACTTAATAATTTATAATAAATGCTTTTCAAGTGTTTTTAGTAAAAAATACATATTTTTACAAATTAATTAAGTGATAGTTTTGAAATTAATCACGTAGTATTAACACTATATAATTACAGATATATTACAGACCCGCCAGGCATGCCACCCGAAGAGGGACATTGATTTGGTATTGATCCAGAAGTATTATGGTGATCCGTCACATGTTTTGGATTTCAGCACGGTTAAGTTAGATGGGGATTTGACTTATGATGTGAAGCCGGTGGCCATTTTGGACCGGCAGGTTCAAAAGTTGAGGTAAGAAAATATTGCATCAGTGAAAGCTCAATGGAAAGGGTATCCGATCGAGATAGCTACTTGGGAGATCAAGCGAGAGATGAGGAGTAGTTACCCATACCTATTTGATACCCCATGTATGATTCTACACCCGTTCGAGGATGAATGTTTATTTAAGAGGGGGAGAATGTAACGACCCAACTGGTTATTTTGTGTATTATAGCCCCGTTCCCCTATTTATTGCTTATTCTATGTTCATTTGTGGTTATGTGACTTGTCGGCGTGGTTAGTTTGTTTTAGGAGATGTTTCAGAGTGAATTGGGACACTTAGTCCCAAGGTTGGAAGCTTAAGTTAAAAGAGTTGACCGGAATTTGTTCGTGTTCACGAAGAAGGCAATTTTGCTGTTTGTCGTCTGACTTTAGAGGCTCATATCTCGCAATCTATAAGGAATTTGGAAATAATTCAAATAAAAGTTGTAGCCCTTTGAATTTAGTTTTCAAAAACATAAACCATTAATCATTTAGAGTTGTGTACAAAAAGTTATGGTGGATACACTATAGGCTGTCCGGGAAGAGTTTGGAAATCTCTGTTGCACAGGGCTGACTTTGGAAGCTTATATATCGTAATCTATAAGGAATTGGGAGATGACCAACAAATGAAAGTTATAGCCGTTGAAGTCTAGTTTTCAGAAAGTCAAACCACTCATTATGTGGAGTTTTGTACAAAAAGGTATAACCATTATACTAGAGGCTATCGGAGAAGAGTTTGAAAATGACTTTTGAAGAATTTGTTTATCACGAACGCGGGGGGGTGTCGCGAACGCGAAGAACAAACCCCTGGGCAGAAGAATAAAGTCTAAATTTGTGTCATTCTTCCATTTTTGGACCAAGGAAGCTCGGGTGAGGCGATTTTTCGAGAGTTTTTCAAGGAAAAACATTAGGGTAAGAATTCTTAACTTGATTTTGGTTAAATTACATGAATCTATTGTTGTTTTTATCACTAATTAGTGAATTGGGTTGAAAAATTTAGAAAACCCTCCTTCAAGAGCTTCTTGATAAGGGATTCATCAAGCCTAGTATGTCCCTTAGGGTGCACAGGTTCTGTTTGTGAAAAAGAAGGATGGTATTACGCGGATGTGCATTGATTGCCAGCAGTTGAATAATGTTATAATTAAGAACTAGTATCCTTTACCTTGCATTGGTGACTTATTTGACCAGCTTCAGGGATCTAGAGGGTTTTCAAAGATTGATTTGAGGTCAGGGTATCATCAGTTGAAGATTCAGTAATCAGATATTCTGAAGATGGCATTCATAACCTGCTCTGGTCATTACAAGTTTCTTATGATATCATTTGGGCTGACTAATGCCCTAGCGTCCTTTATGCATTTGATGAACTTTGTATTCCAGCCATATCTTGATTCTTTTGTCATAACATTCATTGATGATATATTGGTGTACTCAAACAACTAGAAGGAACATGAACAACATCTGAGGATTGTACTCCAAACTTTGAGGTAAAGAATCTATATGCTAAATTCTCCAAGTGTGAGTTTTGGCTTGATTCTATGGCGTTCTTGGGGCACGTGGTGTCCATTGAGGGGATCAAGGTGGACTCGAAGAAGATTGAGGTAGTTTAGAGTTGGCCCAGACCGTATTCAGCTACTGAGATTCAGAGTTTTCTTGGTTTGACCGAATATTATTACCGTTTTGTGGAAGGTTTCTCGTCCATTATGGCACCATTGACCACATTGACTCAGAAGGGTGCTCCATTCAGGTGGCCCGATGAGTGTGAGGAGAGTTTTCAAAAGCTCAAGACTGCCTTAGCCACAACTCTAGTTCTAGTTTTGCCTCCATCAACGGGTTCATGGATTTTGGAGGTTCATGGGATCAGTTTCTTCTGTTAGCGGAGTTCGCTTACAATAATATCTACCAATCGATTATTCAAATGGCTCCTTATGAAGCCTTATATGGGATGCGGTGACGTTCTCCAGTTGGTTGGTTTAAGCCGAGGGAGGCTAGGTTGTTGAGCACTGATTTGGTTCGGGATGCCTAGGAGAAAGTCAAGTTGATTCAAGATCGGCTTCGTACAACATAGTCTAGGCATAAGACTTATGCTGATAGGAAGGTTCATGATATTGCATACATGCTGGGTGAGAAAATTTTGCTCAGATATTTTCCCATGAAGGGTGTGATG
The DNA here is from genome assembly GCF_000390325.3 of Nicotiana tomentosiformis. Classification (NCBI taxonomy): domain Eukaryota; kingdom Viridiplantae; phylum Streptophyta; class Magnoliopsida; order Solanales; family Solanaceae; genus Nicotiana; species Nicotiana tomentosiformis. The sequence continues at coordinate 37,669,206 of NC_090820.1, read as the reverse complement.
AGGTTCGGGAAGAAGGGCAAGTTGAGCCCTCAATATATTGGGCTTTTGAGGTACTTGAAAGGGTTGGAGATGTGGCCTATAGGCTTGCCTTGCCACCTAGCCTATCGGGGGTTCACCCAGTGTTTTATGTCTTCATACCTCCGGATAGCTCAAATCTATCCAAATTAATTGTACAACTTTATTAAAATTCATCAGAAATAATTTCGGATAATAATACGTCGACTTAAAATTTTATTCCAAAAAGTCAAAAAAAGTCAACGCGGAACTCGCCTCTCGGAACCCGACATAATTTTCATGAAATCCGAACACCCATTCCAATACGAGTTCTACCATACCAATTTTATCGAATTCCAATAACAAATCGACCTCCAAATCTTAAATTTAGGTGTAAACGACTCTGGAATGGAGTTTTGATGGATCCGATAGCTTCGTATGGTGATTTTGGACTAACTCGTTGTCCAGATTTGGATTTGGAGATCCGTAGGTTGATTTGATGATTTTTGGCGAAAGTTAGAAAGTTGAAAGTTTGGAAGGTTGAAGGGTTTGACCGAGAGTTGATTTTGTTGATATCGAGCATTGCTGAAGAGTTTTAGATTGCTGGTGTAATCGGACCTGCGATGGGCTTGGCTGCAGATGCGACGCTGTATGTTCGGCTAGAGGGACGCAAAAGCGGAATTGGGACTGGCTATGGGATTTTTGTAGGTATGGAGAAGGGCGGCATCTGCGAGTCCGCATATGCGGATTTATGAGTCATATGTGCGAAGGATGAGCCAGCAAAGGAGTCCGCAGAAGTGGACATTGGAGCGCAGAAGCGTATTTTCGACCGCAGAAGCGAAAATTGGGGCGCAGGTGCGAAAGTGCTGGGTAGGTTCTTAAAATCGAAGGTTTGAGCTTTTTCTCTCATTTTGGAATTTTGGAGTTCGGGCTAAGGTGATTTTTGGAGAGTTTTCATCTAGATTGAAGAGGTAAGTGATTTTTAATATCTTTTGTCCATAAATATTGAATACCCATTGATTATTACGCCTAATTTTCATGAATCTAAGTTAGAATTTGGGAATTTTTGTACTATGTCATTGGAGAGTGGAATTTGAGGATTTGAGGGTCGATTTATGGTTGGAATTATATGATTTTGGTATGGTTGGACTCGTAATTGAATGGGTGTTCGAAATTTATAAATTTGTTTCAGTTTCCGAGGTACTAGCTCGGGGTTGACTTTTTTAACTTGAGTTAAAGATCTTAGCTTTATCTTTTGGAATCACTTCCTATGGCTTTTGATGATTGTATTGTGTTGTTTTGGCTAGATTCGAGCCGTCCGAAGATTAGTACACGCGGGAAGGGCTTGTTAGAGGAGTTATTTGTCTTGATTGAGGTAAGCATCTTATCTAAACTTGGTTGAGGCACTAGTTTCCTGAATTATTTGTGATAGCTACGTTCTTTGAGTGGCTCATATATGTGGGGTTGAGCCCATATGCGTGCAGTGGGTACTATTTTCATGGTCGGGGTAGAGTTTAGGCTATACCATGTTTTGAATTGATTGTTAAGCTTCAAGATGAGATGTTTTTCCTATTTGTACCCTTCTGTGAACTATTTGTACCATACTAAGACTTTATTGAGGTTATTTTTCCCAGTTGGAACTAATAAACTGCTACTCCACGATGAAATTATTTGTTTTTAGCTGTTATAGCACACATCGCACATACCTACACTATGGCATGTTAGTTATACTATTCCAGGAGTATGAAATTGATAAACATTGATCATGTACATTTATTCTCATATATTTGCTTTCTTTGTTATGAGTTGGATTGGTAGACGGTGACCATGCCAGGCGGATTGCGAGTGTTGGCACGTGAGTTGTCCTTGCGGTTGATATTATTGGCACATAAGTTGTCTATGTAGTATGTGAGTTGTCCGTGATGATCCAAATATTGATATTATAGCACGTGAGTTATCCGTGCAGCACGTGAGTTTTACGTGCGGTTGATATTATTAGCACGTGAGTTGTCCGTGCAATACGTGAGTTGTCCGTGCAACACGTGAGTTGTCCGTGCTACGTGTGGATACAGATCCATCCCCCTAGGGTCACTCTTTCATGTTTCTCTCTTGATTGAGTACACACAGTTATTGAGGAAAACTGATCAGTGGTTCAGAATGGATATGGAAAGGTTGAGGAAAGTCTGGCCAGTGTTATTTGGAATTGCATTTCATCTTTACTTGTAATTTCCATGGTTTATTATCTAATTTATCTGCATATCATCTTATATGATGTACTAGTGACTGAATAGAGATTTTGGTAATTGTACACACACACACACCCAGAAATATCCTTTAAGTATCGTATACATAATCATATTACTGTTCTGTACGTGTTGGATTTATGAAACTGTATAGGTTATAGCAGGTGTCATTATAATTCTTACTTCTTTTACCTCGCCGAGGTTAGTTACGATACTTATTGAGTATATTGGGTCGGTTGTAGTCATACTACACTCTACACTTAATTGTGTAGATCCAGGTGTGGGGACCAGTTATTAGCAGTAGATTTGCTTGTTGGACTGAGCTTCGAGAGGTGAGGTAGTGCTGCATTCTTGGCTGCAGTTTTGATTTTTCTTTTCTTATGTACTATTGTTTCAGTTCAAACAATATTATTATTTACTTTCAGGCTTGTAATTCATTGTAGAGCTCATGACTCTATATTTATCAATTTTTGGGAGATTTATCTTGTATTAGCAGTATCTTGTCATATTGAGATTCCAGACTTAAGATATTTTTATAAATTCCGCAGTTTTGGTTTATTATTGTTATATTTCGGCTTGCCTAGCCGGTAAGGCGCCATCACGACGATTTGGGATTTTGGGTCGTGACAAAGTAGCTCTATTGGTGGCAGAAGATGAAGAAAGATATTGTTGGTCATGTCTCTCGGTGTTTGAATTGTCAACAAGTGAAGTACGAGCATCATAAATCAGGTGGGTTGACTCAGAGATTGGAGATATCAGATTGGAAGTGGGAGCACATCACTATGGACTTTGTGCTTACCACGGACCTTGGGGAAATATGATGTTCTTTGGGTTATTATGGACTGGTTGACTAATTCTGCACACTTCATTTCGGTAATGACATCCTATTCTTCTGAGAGGTTGGCTCAAATTTACATCCGGGAGATTATGCGCCTGCACAGTGTGACCATTTCTATCATTTTACACCGGGGCACGCAATTCACTTCACACTTTTGGAGAGTCATGTAGCGTGAGTTGGGCATGCAGGTTGAGCTGAGTACGGTGTTTCATCCTCAGGCGGACTGACAGTCTGAGCGTACTATTTAGATTTTGGATGACATGTTGCGTGCATACTCTATGCATTTCGAAGGTCGGTGGGACCAGTTTTTACCTCTAGCATAGTCACCTACAACACCAACTACCAATCGAGCATCTAGATGGCTCCGTACGAGGCCTTATATGTGAGGCAATGTCTTTCTCTAGTTGGATAGTTTGAGCCCGGTAAGGCTAGATTGTTAGGTACATATTTGGTTCACGATGCCTTGGAGAAGGTGAAGGTGATTCAAGAGTAGCTTCATACAACTACTCTAGGCAAATGAGTTCTGTGGACCGAAAGGTTTGAGATATCGCTTACATGGAAGGTGAGAAGGTTCTTCTCTGACTGTATCCTATGAAGGGCGTGATGCGGTTTGGAAAAAAGGTCAAGTTGAGCCCAAGGTTTATTGGCCCGTTTGAGATCTTAGAGAGAGTTGGGGAGGTTTCTTAAAAGCTTGCATTGCCTCCTAGCCTACCAGATCTACATTAGGTATTTCACGTCTCTCTGCTTCGGAAGTACCATAAGATAGGTCACATGTTTTAGACTTCAACATGGTGCAACTTGATGAGAATTTGACCTATGAGGAAGAGTCGGTGGCTATTCTAGACCGGCAGGTTTGGAAGTTGAGATCTAAGTATTTTCCTTATGTGAAAGTGCACTAGAGAGGTCAGCCAATTGAAGAGGCTACATGGGATTCCGAGTCCGATATGAGGAGTAGATACCCGCATCTTTTTACCAGTCCAGGTACATTTCTATGTCTGTTCGAGGATTAACGTTTCTCTTAAAGTTGGATAATATGACGACCCAATAGGTTGTTTTGAGTACTATCTCTATTTTCTGTGTTCCAAGGCCTCATATAGCTTTATTTGATTATATATGTCTTACGTACGTGGCCTGTGTCATTTTTCGAAAAGCTTATATGTGAAATTTTAAAGAAAATATGAGTTTTGTCTTTAAAAATGACTTTCGTTGACCACAGTCAACATTTTTGGTAAACGGCCTCGGATCGGTATATTGGAAATTCTAGTAGGTTCTTATGATATTTTCAACTTGTACGCATGTTTTAGTTGGGGTCCCGGATGACCCCGAGTCCGTTTCAGCGCATTATGTGAAAAGTTGGGAAAATGAGTTTTTAAGTTAAAAATCTTGAGTTTTCATGATCGGTTCTTGATATTTGATGTTATTTTGATGATTTGAGATAGTGAGCGAGTTTGTATGATATTATTACACCCGGCCGAGCAAGCCTGCTAGATACTTTCTACCCCAAACTCACTCCTGGAAAAAGAGGTGACATATATTCATTAATTAGACAATAGGGAGATCATGAATACAATACCAAAACCTTTATATTAGTTTCTTCATCATTAATATCTCAAAATACAAACCTTTTTATACATCCAAAGAAGTACAATGATAGTGTCGACAATAAGGCTGCGGCTATACCTCCAAACAAGATAACAAAATGTACAAAAGATACATGACCCCGGAATGAGGTGGGGCTCACCAAGTCTGCTAGGAGGAAGGTGTACTACTATCGCTGATCAACATTACCTACTATGGAACCACCAGCATCCATTTAAAGATGCACCGCCCCCGACAAAAGGGACGTTAGTACTATCGAATAGTACTAGTATGTAAAACTAAACACCATCTCAATAGAATGAATAATAATACAAGGGGGAACAATCAAGAATTCAATAAGAGCTTCAAATAATACTACAACATCAAGTTAAGGATCACATAAGTTTTCAAGTCAATTTCTATGTTTTTAGGTTGGGTGATCTTTAGTGCCGATATACCATAATTCACAATACCACCTTGTTATTACACGGAGTCCGATCACGACCCGATCAGCTAGGTTGTCTCATTTGAGGCATCAACCACAACTACAATTTCATTATAATTTCCAGCACAGTCACCACCATATGTGAGGCATGGCGTCCGATCACGGCCCAATCGGCTAGGCCATCTCACACGAGACATTACCTTTTTCAGTCAATCATCTCACACCATACTTCTTTCACATCCTTTCAATTCATTGGCACTAGTGGCCACAATTATAAAGTCATTCTTGGCACTTGGTCGTATTTCATAATTCCATTTTCCCTTTCCACATTCAAACATCATTATCATTATCAACAACAATAAGTCTTCCCATTCAAGACATTAAATTCACATATGAGCAATTTGGGAATATTAGGCACATAGAGGCTTTTCATACAATTTGGCATAACAATCTTTATTTCGATCTTGACTTGAAGTATTAACATTTTTAACACATATTCCATATTTTGAACACATCCTTAATGATAAGGTGATATGATGAAGCATTTACAATACATTTTGAGCATATATCCTTCATTACAAGCACATTCGGAATAGCCAATTCTATTATGATCAATTTGGGAGTTACACCAATTACATGAACACCATGGGATTCGATTCTAAGAAGAAGGGGGTTTAGCCAACATACCTTAATTGAGCTTCCCTAAACTTTTAAAACGTTCCGGAATTCTTAGCAACTTTAATTTATTTTAGAAATATAACAAGTTGAACCAAAATTAGGAAGATGATCATGATTCTAGCTCATTTGAGCATATTATCAAGCACTAGGTGTGCATTAAGGTTTTTAAGGCCCTTTTACGAAAGATTCCATCATTCCCCAACTCATTCTCTACCATTTGTAGCTCACAACCTTCTTACACCCTTTGATAACTCATGGATGCAAGATGAACAACTCCCATGCCCAAATATTATCTTACTAATTACACAGTTCTAGACAAATTTTGAAATTGAGGGTTAGTGTGTAGAATCTTACCTTTAGGATGAATACCTAGTGAGTTTTCCTTGTTAATCTTCAAAGATTCGAGTGTGAATTGAAGGACAATTTGTTGAATATCACTCTCTCACTCTAGGGCACTCTCTCACTCTAAAGAATGCCAGATTTTAGCTCAAAAATAGTACAAATTGTCTATTTAACGAAGTAGGGTCGGGTTATAAAAATCCAAAAATGAAGCTCCAGAACAGGGTATGCGGTCGCATATGCGACCGCAGAATGGATATGTGGTCCGCATATCGGCCGTATAATCTGGTGCCAAAAAGTGGAAAAAGATCTACCTGTGTCTGCGGTAGTTATGCGGCCCGCAGACCTGTTCTGCAGTTGCATAATGTGCCGCAGAACCTCCCTCCTCAAAAATTCTAAGGCTGATTGTGCGACAAAAGTGCAACCCGCAAAATGGTTGTGCGGTTGCATAACTGGCCGCGAAATTGACATTAAAAATGGCCCAAGTAGTTGCTTCACTCTGCGGCCATTCTGTGGCCTGCAGAGTGATTATGCGGCCGCATAATGGGCCGTAAAAATGCCTATTTCTGACAAAGATGTTCCTTCAACTCCCCAGCGCACTGTTCAATCGAAAAAGCCTGAGCCCTAATTTTTAGAACCAATCCTCTGAATGATTTTGTACGGCCCGACATACCTCAGACTCAATTTTCTTTCCTTCCAAACTGCATTATACCCTTCATGAGGGAAACTTTCAAGAATACCCAATCATAATCTTTGAACTCTAAGTCTCTGTGATGAATATCCGAATAGGATTTTTGATGACTCTGAGCACTTTTCAACCGCTTCTTAATGATTTTAACCTTTTCTATAGCCTGATGCACGAGGTCTGGTCCTATCAACTCTGCTTCCCCAATCTCGAACAACCTAGTGTACGAAGGATACTCTGGCAAAATTTTCCAAAGCCTCTAAGAGTAAACATTCGAGGACGAATGTTCCCAAGGGGGGAGTGCTGTTACACCCTATATTTTTGTACGTAAAAATGCGTCGTAAGCAAACTAATGTAGGACCAAAAATGAGATAATATTTAAAAGTATATAAAGTAAGTTAATCATGTTACCTATGAGGTTACAAATATTGAAGATCATGAACAACAAGTACAAAGAGGGTTGGACAGTTCAGAAGCTAAAGCAATTGAATAAAACAATGTTTCGTCGAAAGTCGACAAGTTGGGAATGTTATAACATGTACCTTTGGGGTGAGACTAGGGTGATTAACATGATAAAGAGATTATGTTATGATTTATATTAGTCGTATGACATCCGTGTGTTATGTTTTTAAGTCAAGCGAGTTGTGGAACAAAAGTCGATGAAAGTCATCACAAGTTACATTCATAAGTTTTACTGAAACTTTGGGTCAAATGTAACTGCGATTGTCTCCCAATATACTTAGAGTTATGGGGTGTTCCACCCATTAAATTAAAGATCTATGAGTCTATTTTCCAATGCATTAAACCGTTTGTCAATACGACATCGGAGTAGAGAGATATGGGCAGTTTTGCGATACTGCGCAAGCTGCTAGGTGACAAGTAGGTGTGTCACCTACTTGCTTAAATGAAAGCCCAAAAATGGACCATTTCGGGTCGTCCAAAGAGGCCTTTTAAAGGCCCATTTTCTTCATATATTAGACTTAAAATAGAGCATAATAACCAGACATAAGCTCTGCAAAGAATCCTCCCAAAAATTTCCCACAAACCCTAATTGATTTTCTCTCCCTTTCAATTTCTAATTAGAGGTAAAACCTAAAGTTTGAAGGACCAAGATAGGAGCTGAGTTATCCAACAAATAAGGTTAGTTTACTGCTCTCTTTCATCCATTTGTTCTTCTATAAATTCATGGCAAGTCGTTCTATACTTGTAAGAACTCACGGGACGGTGATCGGAAGCCGTGAGTTCGAGTTATTCACTTGTAGCGGACTGTTTTGTGGACTGTTTTGTGTTGCTGTTGGGCTGCGTGTTTTACTACTGTTTTGTGGAGTTTTGGAGGAGGAAGGGGGTGTAGAAACACCATATAAATGTAGGGTGGTTGGCTGGTCGTTCGTCATAACATTTTCGGGTCGTTTGACACTACTACGGTGGTCGTTTTGAGTATGAAGAGATTGGGGTGTGTTGGGCTGTTTTGTAGTGTTTGATGGCGTATATAGGGCTGGAAAATGATGTATTTATGTTGTTATTGTTCTGTTCTTGTATTGTTGGTGTTATCTTGAATTTGGAGGAATAAGGATTATAGGGGAGATGCTGCCCGTTTTAATACAAAATAAGTTTGTCGTTCGTTGTGCGATAGTTGTACCTCTCGTAACTTAACGATAGTATTATTATCATTCTTGTAGATTAAGGTGCAAAGAGGTGAGTTCAACTTGGTGATTGGGAAGATTGTGATAAGGTATGTTAAGGCTAATCCCTTCCTTCATTTTGGCATGATCTCGTAGCTACATGTGTTAATAATGAGACATAAAGAGAAGTTCGTATTCATGAATTTATTCACATTATTCTAGTCTCATAAGTTACAATATTATTCCTTATCGAGACTTCATATTCAGTTTAGTTTTGTCTTTATTCAGTCAAGAGAGCAGAGGGTCTATATATATATATATATATACACAATATTATAGTATTTGCACCACCATCGAGCTATAATCGGTGGGCAGGCCCCTATTGGGCAACCTCTGATCAGATGGTAAGTTATATATACCGAGCCTACTGTGGCCGAGCGCCTATGAGCGAGCCCAGGATGGCCGAGGTACAGATGCCCAGTATGGCCGAGCGCTTATGAGCGAGCCTACTACGGCCGAGCAGTTACACGTACCGAACCTTATAGGGCCGGACATTTATTTTACTTAATATATTGAGAGAGTTGAGTCAGTATCAGCACGTAAGTATATCTCCAGACCATCTTTGACTCCCAGTTAATTTCAGTTATCATATTATCAGTTCAGTTTCAGCTTTCAGTTATTTTATTGCCTTACATACTCGGTACATTATTTCGTACTGACGTCCCTTTTCTGGGGGCGCTGCATTTCATGCGTGCAGGTTCAGACAGACAGACGGGTAGACCTCCTCAGTAGGTGTTTCCCGAGTTCCGCCTGATCGGTAAGCTCCACGTCTTTCGGAGTTGCCAGGTCTAGAGTTTTGTGTACATCTTATGTATATCTGTATATATGTTATGGGTAGGTCGGGGCCCTGTTCCGATCACAGTACATCTATCAGTAGAGGCTTGTAGGCATATCCTGTTGGTTAGTGCAGTATGTTGGGTTTGTATAAATTGGTGGTTTGTCAGCTGTAGTAGCTATGACGGCCTTGTCGGCCTAGCTTTATATTGATATTTAGTTAGCGCTAGTTTCCATTCAGTTTTATATTTTGCTTCGCAAATTGTCTTGCAAGGTGGCCCCATGGTCAAAGTATGACATTATATGATCAGAGTCCCTTAGTCGCAATATGGTATGCCAGATTAGGTGAGGCACCGGGTGCTGGTTTCGCTCCTAGGTTCGGGGCGTGACAAACTTGGTATCAGAGCAGTTCTGTCCTAGGAAGTCTACAAGCCGTGTCTAGTAGAGTCTTGTTATATATTTTTGTACGTAAAAATGCGTCGTAAGCAAACTAATGTAGGACCAAAAATGAGATAATATTTAAAAGTATATAAAGTAAGTTAATCATGTTACCTATGAGGTTACAAATATTGAAGATCATGAACAACAAGTACAAAGAGGGTTGGACAGTTCAGAAGCTAAAGCAATTGAATAAAACAATGTTTCGTCGAAAGTCGACAAGTTAGGAATGTTATAACATGTACCTTTGGGGTGAGACTAGGGTGATTAACATGATAAAGAGATTATGTTATGATTTATATTAGTCATATGACATCCGTGTGTTATGTTTTTAAGTCAAGCGAGTTGTGGAACAAAAGTCGATGAAAGTCATCACAAGTTACATTCATAAGTTTTACTGAAACTTTGGGTCAAATGTAACTGCGATTGTCTCCCAATATACTTAGAGTTATGGGGTGTTCCACCCATCAAATTAAAGATCTTTGAGTCTATTTTCCAACTCATTAAACCGTTTGTCAATACGACATCGGAGTAGAGAGATATGGGCATTTTTGTGATACTGCGCAAGCTGCTAGGTGACAAGTAGGTGTGTCACCTACTTGCTTAAATGAAAGCCCAAAAATGGACCATTTCGGGTCGTCCAAAGAGGCCTTTTAAAGGCCCATTTTCTTCATATATTAGACTTAAAATAGAGCATAATAACCAGACATAAGCTCTGCAAAGAATCCTCCCAAAAATTTCCCACAAACCCTAATTGATTTTCTCTCCCTTTCAATTTCTAATTAGAGCTAAAACCTAAAGTTTGAAGGACCAAGATAGGAGCTGAGTTATCCAACAAATAAGGTTAGTTTACTGCTCTCTTTCATCCATTTGTTCTTCTATAAATTCATGGCAAGTCGTTCTATACTTGTAAGAACTCACGGGACGGTGATCGGAAGCCGTGAGTTCGAGTTATTCACTTGTAGCGGACTGTTTTGTGGACTGTTTTGTGTTGCTGTTGGGCTGCGTGTTTTACTACTATTTTGTGGAGTTTTGGAGGAGGAAGGGGGTGTAGAAACACCATATAAATGTAGGGTGGTTGGCTGGTCGTTCGTCATAACATTTTCGGGTCGTTTGACACTACTACGGTGGTCGTTTTGAGTATGAAGAGATTGGGGTGTGTTGGGCTGTTTTGTAGTGTTTGATGGCGTATATAGGGCTGGAAAATGATGTATTTATGTTGTTATTGTTCTGTTCTTGTATTGTTGGTGTTATCTTGAATTTGGAGGAATAAGGATTATAGGGGAGATGCTGCCCGTTTTAATACAAAATAAGTTTGTCGTTCGTTGTGCGATAGTTGTACCTCTCGTAACTTAACGATAGTATTATTATCATTCTTGTAGATTAAGGTGCAAAGAGGTGAGTTCAACTTGGTGATTGGGAAGATTGTGATAAGGTATGTTAAGGCTAATCCCTTCCTTCATTTTGGCATGATCTCGTAGCTACATGTGTTAATAATGAGACATAAAGAGAAGTTCGTATTCATGAATTTATTCACATTATTCTAGTCTCATAAGTTACAATATTATTCCTTATCGAGACTTCATATTCAGTTTAGTTTTGTCTTTATTCAGTCAAGAGAGCAGAGGGTCTATATATATATATATATATATACACAATATTATAGTATTTGCACCACCATCGAGCTATAATCGGTGGGCAGGCCCCTATTGGGCAACATCTGATCAGATGGTAAGTTATATATACCGAGCTTACTGTGGCCGAGCGCCTATGAGCGAGCCCAGGATGGCCGAGGTACAGATGCCCAGTATGGCCGAGCGCTTATGAGCGAGCCTACTACGGCCGAGCAGTTACACGTACCGAACCTTATAGGGTCGGACATTTATTTTACTTAATATATTGAGAGAGTTGAGTCAGTATCAGCACGTAAGTATATCTCCAGACCATCTTTGACTCCCAGTTAATTTCAGTTATCATATTATCAGTTCAGTTTCAGCTTTCAGTTATTTTATTGCCTTACATACTCGGTACATTATTTCGTACTGACGTCCCTTTTCTGGGGGCGCTGCATTTCATGCGTGCAGGTTCAGACAGACAGACGGGTAGACCTCCTCAGTAGGTGTTTCCCGAGTTCCGCCTGATCGGTAAGCTCCACGTCTTTCGGAGTTGCCAGGTCTAGAGTTTTGTGTACATCTTATGTATATCTGTATATATGTTATGGGTAGGTCGGGGCCCTGTTCCGATCACAGTACATCTATCAAGTAGAGGCTTGTAGACATATCCTGTTGGTTAGTGTTGTATGTTGGGTTTGTATAAATTGGTGGTTTGTCAGCTGTAGTAGCTATGACGGCCTTGTCGGCCTAGCTTTATATTGATGTTTAGTTAGCGCTAGTTTCCATTCATTTTTATATTTTGCTTCGCAAATTGTCTTGCAAGGTGGCCCCATGGCCAAAGTATGACATTATATGATCAGAGTCCCTTAGTCGCAATATGGTACGCCAGATTAGGTGAGGCACCGGGTGCTGGTTTCGCTCCTAGGTTCGGGGCGTGACAAACTTGGTATCAGAGCAGTTCTGTCCTAGGGAGTCTACAAGCCGTGTCTAGTAGGGTCTTGTTTATAGATGTGTTGTGCACCACATTATATAAGCAGGGAACTACAGGGCATTTAGGAGTTGGTTACCCTTCTTTGAAATCTAAATCGTGCTATAGAACTGAGTTATAGGAAATTTGAATTAAACTTATGTGTTGGTGTTTGCATGCACAGATGACGGTGACTAGGAAGACTACGGCTAGCCAGAGGAGAGATACAACAGTAGGTGAGGGGACCAGCAGGGTACCCCCAGTAGATGGGGCCCAGTCTGAGGCTCAAGGGAGACCCCTACTCAGCCATTACCGGCTCCTCCACCAACTACGGAGATTCCTAGGGAAACCGCACATCCAGTTCCCCCTCCACTTCCATTAGATCAGGACTTGAGAAGTGCGGTGCATTTGTTGACACAGTTGGTAGCTACCCAGCAACAGGCTAGGGCATCAGCTAGTGCAGGAACTTCTGAGGGGTCTGGGAGTTCAAGGGTCCGAGAGTTTATTGCTTTGAGTCCCCCAGAGTTCACGGGGACAGATCAGAGGGAGGACCCGCAGGATTTCATAGATTAGCTTCACAGGATCTTTCGTGTTATGCATGCCACGGAGAAAGAGGCAGTTGAGCTAGCAGCTTTTCGACTCCGAGATATAGCCATCCTTTGGTACGAGGGATGGGAGAGGTCCAGGGGATGTGATGCACCTCCAGCTATTTGGGAGAACTTTTCAGATGCCTTCCTTGACCAGTACTTACCGCGGGAGATCCAACAGGCTCGAGTCGATCAGTTTCTATCCCTCAAGCAGGGTAATATGAGTGTTCGAGAGTATAGTCTCCGTTTTGACTCATTGGCCAGATATGCACCATCCATTGTTGCTACTATGCGGGACAGGATTCACAGGTTTATAACAGGGTTAGCCCCAGAGTTAACCGAGGCATGTGCCACCGCTGCATTGCAGGATAGTATGGATATCTCCCAGATTCAGGCATTCGCCCAGAATATAGAAAGGGGTAGGCGTCGGCAGCAGGGTACAGAGAGGGCTGAGCAAGGGCAACGTAAGAGGATGAGATTTCCCAGGTCTCAGGAGTAATCTCAGGGTAGTTATAGGACCCAGTACTTCGGACGGCCACCTAGGCCTCCGCCACCTCAGTTACAGGGTTACAGGTATGACCGCTATACTCAGTCAGGACCAGGTGAGAGCTCACGGGCGTCGGGTTTGCAGCGACAACGAGGTTCTGCGCAGACATGGTCATTTCCTCCGCGGTGTGACATCTGTGGTAGAGGACACTTGGGTCAATGCCGAGCAGGTTCTGATGCTTGTTATACATGTGGGCGTCCGGGGCATATGATGCGAGATTGCCCAAATAGAGATTCTGGGGGAATGGCACAACCAGCGAGTTCAGCAACAGGATCATCTATGTCCGTGCATCCTTCAAGGCGCGAGTCTCAGTCTTCGGCTGGTAGAGGTCGAGGCAGAGGTAGAGGTTCCAGTTCAAGTGGTAATCAGAACCGTATCTATGCTTTAGCGGGTCGACAGGACCAGGAGTCTTCACCAGACGTTGTGACAGGTATATTAACCATTTGCTCTCATGATGCTTATGCTTTGATAGACCCAGGATCTACTTTATCATATATTACCCCATTTGTCGCGAGGAAGTTTGGTATAGTGCCTGAAATACTAAGTGATCCTTTTGCGGTATCTACACTGGTCGGAGAATCAATTATTGCTTGACGGGTTTACCGAGGTTGTACGGTGACAATTTGTAGTCGTCAGACCTCAACTGACCTAGTTGAGCTAGAGATGATGGATTTTGATGCTATCATGGACATGGACTGGTTGGCAGCTTGCTATGCCACAGTTGATTGCCGAGCAAAGGCAGCCAGATTTCATTTTTTGGGTGAGCCAGTCCTTGAATGGGTAGGTAATACACCAACACCCAGAGGTAGGTTTATTTCCTATCTGAAGGCGAGGAAAATGATCGCAAAAGGGTGCATTTATCATATTGTGCGAGTTAGAGATGCAGATGCTGAGATACCTATACTTCAGTCTATTCCCGTAGTCAAAGAGTATGCAGATGTGTTTCCAGATGAGCTTCCAGGTATTCCTCCAGAGCGAGAGATTGATTTTAGCATCGATTTGCTTCCAGGAACTCAACCAATATCCATCCCTCCGTATAGAATGGCACCTGCCGAATTGAAGGAGTTGAAGGAGCAGTTAAAAGATTTGCTGGAGAAAGGTTACATTAGGCCCAGTACCTCACCTTGGGGTGCACCGGTACTATTTGTGCGGAAGAAAGACGGCTCGCTGAGGATGTGTATCGATTATAGGCAGCTGAACAAGGTAACTATTAAGAATAAGTATCCACTTCCAAGGATCGATGACTTGTTTGATCAGTTGCAGGGAGCTAGATGCTTTTCAAAGATAGATTTGAGGTCGGGGTACCACCAGGTCAGAGTTCGGGAAAAAGATATTCCGAAGACAGCCTTCAGGACCCGATATGGCCACTTCGAGTTCCTTGTCATGTCCTTCGGGTTGACTAATGCACCCGCCATATTTATGGACTTGATGAATAGCCTATTCCGGCCATTTTTAGATCTGTTCGTGATAGTATTTATTGATGATATTCTGGTTTATTCCCGTTCAGAGGATGAGCATGCGGACCACCTGCGAGCGGTACTCCAAACCCTCCGTGATCGTAAGTTGTATGCTAAGTTTTCTAAATGTGAGTTCTGGTTGAAGTCTGTAGCATTCTTGGGGCATATTGTATCAGATGAAGGGATAAAGGTAGACACTCAGAAGATTGAGGCCGTGAAATCTTGGCCTAGACCTACCACTCCGACAGAGGTTCGTAGCTTTCTAGGCTATGCAGGATACTATCGGAGGTTCGTAGAGGGTTTTTCTTCCCTTTCGGCACCATTGACGAAGTTGACACAGAAAGAAACTAAGTTTCAATGGACAGAGGCTTGCGAGCGGAGTTTCCAAGAGCTTAAGAACAGGTTGACCTCAGCTCCAGTTCTAACACTTCCAGAGGGTCTAGAGGGTTATGCCGTGTATTGTGATGCATCAGGTGTCGGGTTAGGATGTGTCCTGATGCAACATGGGAAGGTAATTGCGTATGCTTCAAGGCAGTTGAGGAAGCACGAGAGGAATTATCCGACCCACGACCTCGAGTTAGCTGCGGTTGTCCATGCACTTAAGATATGGCGGCATTATTTATATGGTGTTCATGTTGATGTATTTACTGATCATAAAAGCCTACAATATATTTTCAAGCAGAAAGAGTTAAATTTGCGACAGAGGCGATGGCTTGAGTTATTGAAAGATTACGATGTTAACATTCTCTACCATCCAGGGAAAGCTAATGTTGTAGCAGATGCCTTAAGTCGCCTATCTATGGGTAGCTTAGCACATGTAGAGCCTGAGAAAAGACAATTAGCTAGAGAGATTCATCAATTGGCTTCGTTGGGGGTTCGGTTAGTAGATTCTGAGGATGGTGGAGTTGTACTCCAAAACACTGCAAAATCATCCCTCATAGCTGAAGTCAAGGAAAGGCAGTACGAGGACCCAGAGTTGGTCGAGTTGAGAGAGCGAGTTCCGCAGCAGAAGAAGCCATTGTTAGAGCTCAAGGGAGATAGGGTTCTCAGATACAAGGGTCGTTTGTGTGTTCCAGATGTAGCAGGGCTACGAGACAGGATTATGTCAGAGGCACATTATTCATGGTATTCCATCCATCCTGGATCGATGAAGATGTATCATGACATTAAGGATATGTACTGGTGGAATGATATGAAGAAGAACATTGCTGAGTTTGTCGCCCAATGTACTAGTTGCCAGCAAGTGAAGGTAGAACACCAGAAGCCCGGAGGGCTAATGCAGACTATAGAGATCCCGACATGGAAATGGGAGGCGATAAACATGGACTTTATCATGGGTTTACCTCGTTCTAATCGTAAGTTCGATTCCATATGGGTGATAGTCGATAGGCTCACGAAATCAGCTCACTTCCTACCGGTCAGATCTACATATACAGCAGAAGATTATGCAAAGTTATATATTAAGGAGATAGTGCGGCTACACGGAGTACCAGTTTCTATTATATCTGACCATGGGGCTCAGTTTACAGCACATTTTTGGAGGTCATTTCAGAGAGGTCTAGGGACTCAGGTGAATCTCAGCACAGCTTTTCATCCACAGACTGATGGACAAGCCGAGCGCACAATTCAGACGCTCGAGGATATGTTACGAGTATGTGTGTTGGATTTTAAAAGAAGTTGGGATGAACATCTACCTCTTATCGAGTTTGCATATAATAACAGTTACCACTCCAGTATCCAGATGGCTCCGTACGAGGCTTTGTATGGGCGTAAGTGCAGATCTCCTATAGGGTGGTTTGATGTTGGAGAATCTGGGTTACATGGGCCAGACCTGGTTCAGCAGGCCATAGAGAAAGTAAAGCTTATCCGGGAGCGACTGTTGACAGCTCAAGAGTCGTCAGAAGTCATATTCTGACGTGCGGCGACGAGACTTAGAGTTCAGGATTAATGACTGGGTATTCTTAAAGGTATCACCTATGAAGGGCGTGATGAGGTTTGGCAAGAAAGGCAAGCTTAGCCCACGGTATATTGGGCCTTATAGGATCATTCGGAGAGTGGGCCAAGTAGCTTATGAGTTAGAGTTGCCCTCAGAATTGGAGTCTGTCCATCCGGTTTTTCACATATCTATGCTACGGAAGTGCATTGGCGATCCTACCCGAGTGGTGCCCACAGATGATGTACAGATTACAGAGGACTTGTCATACGAGGAAATTCCAGTTGCCATCCTAGACCGACAAATCCGCAAGCTACGAAATAAGGAGGTAGCTTCTGTGAAGGTTTTATGGAGGAGCAAGAATGTAGAAGAGATGACGTGGGAATCGGAGAAAGAAATGAAGTCTAAATACCCCCACCTATTTCAAACTGAAGATATGGTTCGAGATGGGATGCTACAACATAGCTCTATGTAGGCTAGCAGGTCATCAGGTAAGCTTTATTTTTCACTTTCAATATTTATGATTTACGGTCGGTGAGGCAAATTGCTGCTATTTATAAAGATTGGCCATGTGTGGCATGCATAGTATGTTTTCTGGCTGCGTGCAGGTTGGTTTTAACCTAGTGTACGAAGGATACTCTGGCAAAATTTTCCAAAGCCTCTAAGAGTAAACATTCGAGGACGAATGTTCCCAAGGGGGGAGTGATGTTACACCCTATATTTTTGTACGTAAAAATGCGTCGTAAGCAAACTAATGTAGGACCAAAAATGAGATAATATTTAAAAGTATATAAAGTAAGTTAATCATGTTACCTATGAGGTTACAAATATTGAAGATCATGAACAACAAGTACAAAGAGGGTTGGACAGTTCAGAAGCTAAAGCAATTGAATAAAACAATGTTTCGTCGAAAGTCGACAAGTTGGGAATGTTATAACATGTACCTTTGGGGTGAGACTAGGGTGATTAACATGATAAAGAGATTATGTTATGATTTATATTAGTCGTATGACATCCGTGTGTTATGTTTTTAAGTCAAGCGAGTTGTGGAACAAAAGTCGATGAAAGTCATCACAAGTTACATTCATAAGTTTTACTGAAACTTTGGGTCAAATGTAACTGCAATTTTCTCCCAATATACTTAGAGTTATGGGGTGTTCCACCCATCAAATTAAAGATCTATGAGTCTATTTTCCAACTCATTAAACCGTTTGTCAATACGACATCGGAGTAGAGAGATATGGGCATTTTTGCGATACTGCGCAAGCTGCTAGGTGACAAGTAGGTGTGTCACCTACTTGCTTAAATGAAAGCCCAAAAATGGACCATTTCGGGTCGTCCAAAGAGGCCTTTTAAAGGCCCATTTTCTTCATATATTAGACTTAAAATAGAGCATAATAACCAGACATAAGCTCTGCAAAGAATCCTCCCAAAAATTTCCCACAAACCCTAATTGATTTTCTCTCCCTTTCAAGTTCTAATTAGAGGTAAAACCTAAAGTTTGAAGGACCAAGATAGGAGCTGAGTTATCCAACAAATAAGGTGAGTTTACTGCTCTCTTTCATCCATTTGTTCTTCTATAAATTCATGGCAAGTCGTTCTATACTTGTAAGAACTCACGGGACGGTGATCGGAAGTCGTGAGTTCGAGTTATTCACTTGTAGCAGACTGTTTTGTGGACTGTTTTGTGTTGCTGTTGGGCTGCATGTTTTACTACTGTTTTGTGGAGTTTTGGAGGAGGAAGGGGGTGTAGAAACACCATATAAATGTAGGGTGGTTGGCTGGTCGTTCGTCATAACATTTCCGGGTCGTTTGACACTACTACGGTGGTCGTTTTGAGTATGAAGAGATTGGGGTGTGTTGGGCTGTTTTGTAGTGTTTGATGGCGTATATAGGGCTGGAAAATGATGTATTTATGTTGTTATTGTTCTGTTCTTGTATTGTTGGTGTTATCTTGAATTTGGAGGAATAAGTATTATAGGGGAGATACTGCCCGTTTTAATACAAAATAAGTTTGTCGTTCGTTGTGCGATAGTTGTACCTCTCGTAACTTAACGATAGTATTATTATCATTCTTGTAGATTAAGGTGAAAAGAGGTGAGTTCAACTTGGTGATTGGGAAGATTGTGATAAGGTATGTTAAGGCTAATCCCTTCCTTCATTTTGGCATGATCTCGTAGCTACATGTGTTAATAATGAGACATAAAGAGAAGTTCGTATTCATGAATTTATTCACATTATTCTAGTCTCATAAGTTACAATATTATTCCTTATCGAGACTTCATATTCAGTTTAGTTTTGTCTTTATTCAGTCAAGAGAGCAGAGGGTCTATATATATATATATATATATATATATATATATACACACACAATATTATAGTATTTGCACCACCATCGAGCTATAATCGGTGGGCAGGCCCCTATTGGGCAACCTCTGATCAGATGGTAAGTTATATATACCGAGCCTACTGTGGCCGAGCGCCTATGAGCGAGCCCAGGATGGCCGAGGTACAGATGCCCAGTATGGCCGAGCGCTTATGAGCGAGCCTACTACGGCCGAGCAGTTACACGTACCGAACCTTATAGGGCCGGACATTTATTTTACTTAATATATTGAGAGAGTTGAGTCAGTATCAGCACGTAAGTATATCTCCAGACCATCTTTGACTCCCAGTTAATTTCAGTTATCATATTATCAGTTCAGTTTCAGCTTTCAGTTATTTTATTGCCTTACATACTCGGTACATTATTTCGTACTGACGTCCCTTTTCTGGGGGCGCTGCATTTCATGCGTGCAGGTTCAGACAGACAGACGGGTAGACCTCCTCAGTAGGTGTTTCCCGAGTTCCGCCTGATCGGTAAGCTCCACGTCTTTCGGAGTTGTTAGGTCTAGAGTTTTGTGTACATCTTATGTATATCTGTATATATGTTATGGGTAGGTCAGGGCCCTGTTCCGATCACAGTATATCTATCAATAGAGGCTTGTAGACATATCCTGTTGGTTAGTGTTGTATGTTGGGTTTGTATAAATTGGTGGTTTGTCAGCTGTAGTAGCTATAACGGCCTTGTCGGCCTAGATTTATATTGATGTTTAGTTAGCGCTAGTTTCCATTAATTTTTATATTTTGCTTCGCAAATTGTCTTGCAAGGTGGCCCCATGGCCAAAGTATGACATTATATGATCAGAGTCCCTTAGTCGCAATATGGTTCGCCAGATTAGGTGAGGCACCGGGTGCTGGTTTCGCTCCTAGGTTCGTGGCGTGACAATCCCAGCTACCCTTGAAGTCAAGAACACAAGCACGCAACATGTCCTCAAGTGTCTAAATAGTTCGCTCTGCCTGTCCATCGGTCTGTTGATGGAAGGCTATACTAAGATTCACCTGAGTACCCAAACCTTGCTGAAATGTCTTCCAAACCTTTGATGTGAACTGAGCCGCTCGATCGGAAATGATAGAAACTGGAGTGCCATGCAGCCTGACTATTTCCTTGATATACAACTGAGCATACTGTTCCGTTGTGTCGGTGGATTTAACTGACAAGAAGTGTGTTGATTTCGTGAGCCGATCCACAATTACCCAAATTGAGTCAAACTTGCACGGAGTGCGTGGTAATCCTACCACAAAGTTCATATTAATCATTTCCCACTTCCACATTGGAATTTCTATGTTCTGTGCCAACCCACTAGGCCGTTGGTGTTCGACCTTCACTTGCTGACAATTCGGACATCTTGCCACAAAGTCCGCCACATTCCTTTTCATGTCACTCCACTAATAGACATCCTTAAGATCATGATACATCTTCGTAGAACATGGGTGCATAGAATACCTAGAAGTGTGAGCCTAGGTCATGATTCTTTTCCGGAGACGATCTGCATTTGGAACACATAGCCTCCCTTGGTACATTAGTGTACCATCATCCATGCTAAGAGTAAAAGCCATAGTTTTATGTTTGTGAATCCCCTCCTTTAATTGTACCAATAATGGATCGTCGTATTGCTTCTCTTTGACTTTCATAACGAATAATGATTCAGCCCTATTCTGCACAATTACCCCTCCTTCACTAGAATCTGCAAGACGAACTCCCAAACTAGCTAACTGGTGAACCTCCCTGGCCAACGGCCTCTGACATGCCTCCAAGTGAGCCAAACTACCCATAGATTTCTGGCTAAGAGCATCCGCCACCACATTGGCTTTCCCCGAGTGATATAGGATATCAATGTCATAATCCTTGAGTAACTCAAGCCATCTTCGATTCCTCAGATTCAGCTCTTTTTGTTTGAAAATATATTGAAGGCTCTTGTGGTCTGTGAATACATCCACATAGACCCCGTACAAATAATGACGCCAAATCTTTAATGCAAAAACCACCACCGCAAGTTCTAAGTCATGTGTTGGATAGTTCTTTTCATGATTCTTGAGTTGCCTAGAAGCATAAGCTATCACCTTGCCATGTTGCATTAATACACACCCAAGTCCGATTCTCGAAGCATCACAATATACTACAAACCCATATGTACCATCTAGTAGAGTCAACACTGGTGCCGTAGTCAATCTCAATTTCAACTCCTGGAAGCTCCTTTCACAAGCATCTGACCATTGGAACTTAATTGCCTTTTGCGTCAATTTAGTCAATGGAGAGGCAAGAGTAGAAAAACCCTCCACAAACTTTCTGTAATACCCAGCTAAGCCTAAGAAACTATGAATCTCTGTTGAAGTTGTAGGCCTCGGCCAATTCTTCACAGCTGCAATTTTCTGAGGATCAACCTTAATTCCTTCACTAGAGACGACATGACCTAAGAATGTGACAGACTCGAGCCAAAATTCACATTTTGAATTTTTTTCGTACAATTGGTGCTGATGAAGAGTCTGCAAAACCGCCCCGAGATGATCGGCATGGTCCTCTCGACCTTGTGAATACACAAGAATATCGTCAATGAACACTATCACAAAGAAATCAAGAAAAGGCTTGAAAACCCGATATATATGATCCATGAATGTCGTCGGGGAATTTGTTAGCCCAAAAGACATTACCAGAAATTCAAAGTGCCCATACCGGGTTCTGAAAGCTGTTTTTGGAATATCCTGCTCCCTGATCTTCAATTGGTGGTACCCAGACCGTAAATCAATTTTGGAAAAGTACCTAGCACCCTACAACTGATCAAATAAATCATCTATTCTTGGTAAGGGGTATTTGTTTTTGATGGTGACTTTGTTGAGCTGCTGGTAGTCAATACACATCCTCAGTGATCCATATTTATTCCTCACAAAGAGAACCGGTGCGCCCCATGGTGACACACTCGGTCGGATCAAAACCCTTCTCTAACAAATCCTTCAATTGTTCCTTTAGCTCCTTCAATTCTGCTGGTGCCATCCTGTAGGGCGGAATAGATATAGGCTATGTGCCTGGCAACATATCAACCCCAAAATCAATCTCCCTGTCTGGCAAAATCCCAGGGAGCTTTTCATGGCACAGACTCGAGTGTAGATGCCTCAACATCGGTGTCCGTAACCCAGACCAAATGATAGATACACCCCTTATTAATCATCTTCGTGGCTTTAAGGTAAGAAATAAACCTACCTTTTGTCATCACATTATCCCTCTTCCACTCAACAACTGGCTCATTTGGAAATTCAAACCTCACAGTCCTAGTTCGGCAATCGAGCTTGCCAAAACATGAATAAAGCCAATCCATTCCCATAATTACATCAAAATCGACCATCCTCAATTCAATGAGATCGGCCACGGTGTCCCGAACACGCACCATGACAATACAACCCCTATAAACTCGTGTGACCATAATAAAATTGCCAATCGGAGTAGATACAGAGAACGACTTAGGAAGCTGTTCCGGTTCTATCCCAAATTCCATAGAAACATAAGGGGTAACATAGGACAAGGTGGAACCAAGATCAATAAGAGCATATACATCATGATATTGGACGGTCAATATACCTGTGACAACATCTGGAGAAGCCTCTGCACTCTAGCGACCACTCATAGCATAGAAATGGCTGGGTCCTCCCGAACTCTGTGAACCACCCCTAGCTGCACCACGCCCTGCTGGTGCTGGAGTACCTCAAGCTGGAGGAGGTACTGAAGATGTAGCAGCTGCAGAACTAGATGGTTTTGCTATGCCCCTGCCCGTACCCTGGCGGGATGAACGACACTCCCTCTGAATATGATCCCCCAATCCGCACCCATAATATATAGGTAGGTCCATGTAGTAGATCTCCAAGTGCATCTTCCCACACCTGGGGCATGAGGGCTTCCGCTGCTGCTGGAATCTCCCTCCTGATCGGCCCTGCTGGTGGGGTCCCCTACTGCCCTGATTGGGCCTGAAATGACTCCCTTGCTGCAGACTGGGCCCTATTGGCGGTGCACTAGCTGAAGACTGAGCAAACAATTGGGATGGCCCTAATGACCCTCCCTAAAATTTAATCTTCCCCCACTAAATGACTCCTCAAAGTTGCCCGCGGACCGGGCCTTGCTGCTATCCTCTCGTTCTATTTTATTCTTCAACTTACAATTCTCTGTAGCTTGAGCAAATGATACCATATTCCCGTAGTTCATATTAGAATTCAAGGCAACTATAGCGGCCTCATTGATAACCAAGGGGCTAAGGCAATGCACGGAATGACGCACTCTAGCTTCCATAGTCAGCAACATGTGAATAGCATATTTAGACAGGCGCACGAACTCCATATGATACTCCCACACACTCTTACTTCCTTGATTAAGGTTCTCAAACTCTACGGCACGAGCTGCCCTAGTCTCGGCAGGTAAGAAATGGTCCATGAATGTGCCAGTAAACTCACTGCACCTCACTGGAGGGCTCCCCTCCTCCCGATAGTCCTCCCATAGCTCAAACCAAGAATAGGCCACCCTTTCAGGCGGTAGGCGGTCAACTATACTCCCTCCGTCTCAGTAGTGCACATAACCCGGAGAGTCTTATCCATCTCATCAATGAAGACATGTGGGTCCTCCTCGGGATTAGCACCCGTGAACACCGGAGGATCCAACTGAAGAAACCTGTTCACCCTGGAACCACTAGAATCCCCTTGTTGGCTAGAAGAAGTGGGTGCAACATTTGATCTCTGGGCCTGAGAAGCCACTATCTGTGTCAGCATCTGGATGGCTCCCCTAAGATCCCTATCAGAAATACCAGAACTGGAAGCTGGGGCTGGAGGTGGACCCGTAATATCAGTTGGAGGAATCACTGCACCCTCAGTAGGTGGAGGAATTGGTGTGGCCTGGTCAGGTGTAGTGGAACCAGGAAGTGTAGCAGTCAGGGGATTATCCCCACTCCTCAGGTATTCACCCGCATCATCAAATAAAGGGTCAACTGCCACTCCTGAGGCGGCATTGGCTCCTTAGCCAGTTCTTGCTCTCTTCTTAGGTGCCATGTACTGAAAGTTAAAGGAATGTGCGAGTTAGAGGAGGAACAGTTTCACAATCAGTTTCATCGCACGATCCAGAATATCAAAGAAGGGTATTATTCCTAAATGTCCAAGTAGCCTCCAAGTTAGAGACGTGGTCGACAACACACCGTTAAGGAGGACTCTACTAGACACGGCTCCGAGATATCCTAGGAAACTTTAAAACCTTAGGGTCTGATACCAAGTTTGTCACGCCCCCAAATTCGGGGAGCGCAATCAGAGCTCAACCGAGTGAACCCGGCCGAGCAAGCCTGCTAGATACTTTCTACCCCAAACTCACTCCTGGAAAAAGAGGTGACATATATTCATTAATTAGACAATAGGGAGATCATGAATACAATACCAAAACCTTTCTATTAGTTTCTTCATCATTAATATCTCAAAATACAAACCTTTTTATCGGCTAAAGTGGAACAAGTGATTCATTCAAACATAAACATGAATTATTTGACTTCCCCCAACACAGACATACAACCTACACAATGTCTACGGAGCCTCTAAAAGATACAAAGAAGTACAATGATAGTGTCGACAATAAGGCTCCGGCTATACCTCCAAACAAGATAACAAAATGTACAAAAGATACATCACCCCAGAATGAGGTGGGACTCACCAAGTCTGCTAGGAGGAAGGTGTACTACTATCGCTAATCAACATTGCCTGCTATGGAACCACCAGCATCTATTAAAGATGCAGCGCCCCCAACAAAAGGGATGTTAGTACTATCGAATAGTACTAGTATGTAAAACTAAACACCATCTCAATAGAATGAATAATAATACAAGGGGGAACAATCAAGAATTCAATAAGAGCTTCAAATAATACTACAACATCAAGTTAAGGATCACATAAGTTTACAAGTCAATTTCTATGTTTTTAGGTTGGGTGATCTTTAGTGCCGATATACCATAATTCACAATACCACCGTGTTCTTACGCGGAGTCCGATCACGACCCGATCGGCTAGGTCGTCTCATTTGAGGCATCAACCATAAC